>NW_012114755.1:2471054-2476593 GCF_000951035.1 Colobus angolensis palliatus
TATGGGCAAGGACTTCATGTCTAAAACACCAAAAGCAATGGCAGCAAAAGCCAAAATTGACAAATGGGATCTAATCAAACTAAAGAGCTTCTGCACAGCAAAAGAAACTACCATCCAAGTGAACAGGCAACCTACGGTTTTCAAATGGTTTTTGCAATCTGCAGATCAGGAGATTCCCTCCTGTGCCTACACCACCAGGGCTCTGGGTTTCAAGCACAGTATTGGGCAGCTGTTTGGGCAGAGACTGACCTAGCTGCAGGAATCTTTTTCATACCCGAGTGGTGCCTGGAACCCCAGTGAGACAGAACCATTCACTCCCCTGGAAAGGGGGCTGAAGCCAGGGAGACAAGTGGTCTCCCTCAATGGGTCCCACTCCTACAGAGCCCAGCAAGCTAAGCACCACTGGCTTGAAATTCTCACTGCCAGCACAGCAGTCTGAGGTTGACCTAGAACGATCGAGCTTCGTGGAGGGAGGGGTATCCGCCATTCCTGAGGCTTTACTAGGCGGTTTTCCCCTGACAGTGCTAAGAAGGCTGGGAGGTTTGGACCGCGTGGAATTCACCACAGCACGGCTAAGCAGCTGTGGCCAGACTACTTCTCTAGATTCCTCCTCACTGGGCAGGACATCTCTGAAGCAAAGGCAGCAGGTCCAGCAGGGGTTTACAGATAAAATTCCTATCTCCCTGGGATGGAACATGTGGGGGAAGGGGAGGCTGTGGGTGCAACTGCCACAGATTTAATCTTTCCTGCCTGCTGCCTCTGAAGAGAGCAGCTGATCCTGACAAGGGGGGTTCTCCCAGCACAGTGCACCAGCTCTGCTAAGGGACAGACTGCCTCCTCAAGTGGGTCCCTGACCCCCGTGCCTCCCAACTGGGAGAGACCTCCTAACAGGGGTCGACAGACACCTTATACAGGAGAGGTCTGGTTGCCATCAGGCCAGTGGCCCTCTGGAATGAAGCTTCCAAAGAAAGGATCAGGCAGCCATCTTTGCTGTTCTGCGGCCTCCACTGGTGGTACCCAGGTGAACAGAGTCTGGATTGGATCTTCAGCAAACTGCAGTGGACCTGCAGAAGAGGGGCCTGACTGTTAGAAGACAAACTAGCAAACAGAAGGCAATAACATCAACATCAACTTCAACTAAAACACCCCCACACAAAAACCCCACCCAAAGGTCATCAACCTCAAAGATCAAAGGTAGATAAATCCAGAAATAGGAGGAAAGCATGCAAAAATACTGAAAATTCCAAAAACCAGAAAGCCTCTTCTCCGCCAAAGTATCACAACTCCTCTCAAGCAACAGCACAAAACTGCATGGAGAATGAGACTGACGAATTCACAGAGTAGGTTTCAGAAGGTTGGTAATAACAAACTCCTTTGAGCGAAAGGAGCATATTCTAACCCAATGCAAGAAAGTTAAGAACCTTGATAAAAGGTTACAGGAACTGCTAACTAGAATAACCAGTACAGAGAGGAACATAAGTGACCTGATGGAGCTGAAAAACACAGCACAAGGACTTTGTGAAGCATACACAAGTATCAATAGCCAAATTGATCAGGCGGAAGAAAGAACATCAGAGAACGAAGATCAGCTTACTGAAATAAGGTGTGAAGACTAGATTAGAGAAAAAAAGGAATGAAAAGGAAAGAACAAAACCTTCAAGAAATCTGGGGCTATGTGAATAGACAAACCTACAATTGATTGGGGTACCTGAAAGAGATGGGGAGAATGGAACCAAGTTCAAAAATACACTTCAGGATATTATCCAGGAGAACTTCACCATCCTAGCAAGACAGGCCAACATTCAAATTTAGGAAGCAGAGAGAACAGAGAAATTTAGGAAACAGAGAACAACACTAAGATATTCCTTGAGAAGAGCAACCCCAAGACACATAATTGTCAGATTCTCCAAAGTTGAAATGAAGGAAAAAATATTAAAGGCAGCCAGAGAGAAAGGTCAGTCTACCTAAAACGCAAGCCCATCAGAATAACAGCAGATCTCTCTGCAGAAACCCCAGTCAAACTAAGCTCCATATGCAAAGAAGAAAAAAAATCCTTTCCCGATAGGCAAATTATGAGGGATTTTGTCATTACCAGGCCTGCCTTACAGGAGCTCCTGAAGGAAGCACTAAATATAGAAAGGAAAAACTGGTACCAGCCACTGCAAAAAGACACTAAAATATAAAGACCAATGACACTATGAAGAAACTGCATTAACTAATGTGCAAAATACCCAGCTAGCATCATGATGACAGGATCAAATTCACACATAACAATACTAACCTTAAATATAAATGGGCCAAATGCCCCAATTAAAAGACACAGACAGGCAAATTGGATAAACAGTCAAGACCCATAGGTGTGCTGTATTTAGGAGACCCATCTCATGTGCAAAGACACACATAGGCTCAAAATAAGAGGATGGAAAAATATTTGCCAAGCAAATGGAAAGCAAAAAAAAGCAGTGGTTGCAATTCTAGCCTTTGATAAAACAGTCTTTAAACTAACAAAGATCAAAAAAGACATAGGAGGGCATTACATAATGGTAAAGGGATCAATTCAACAGGAAGAGCTAACTATCCTAAATATATATGTACCCAACACAGGAGCACACACATTCGTAAAACAAGTTCTTACAGACCTACAAAGAGACTTAGATGCTCACGTAATAAGAGTAGGAGACTTTTACATCCCACTGTCAATATTGGATCAATGAGACAGAAAATTAACAAGGATATTCAGGACTTGAATTCAGCTCTGAACCAAGTAAACCTAATAGACATTGACAGAACTCTCCACTCCAAATCAACAGGATATACATTCTTCTTAGTACCACATAGCACTTATTCTAAAATCAACCACTTAATTGGAAGTAAAATACTCCTCAGCAAATACAAAAGATTGGAAACAATAACAAACAATCTCTCTGACTGCAGTGCAATCAAATTAGAACTCAGGATTAAGAAACTCACTCAAAACCACACAACTACATGGAAATTGAACAACCTGCTCCTGAGTGACTACTGGGTAAATAACAAAATTAAGGCAGAAATAAAGAAGTTCTTTGAAATCAATGAGAACAAAGAGACAACATACCAGAATCTCTGGGACACAGCTAAAGCAGTGTTAAGAGGGAAATTTCTAGTACCAAATGCCCACATCAGAAAGCTGAAAAGGCTTGAAATCAACACCCTAACATCACAATTTAAAAAACTAGGGAAGCAAGAACAAGCAACTTCAAAAGCTAGCAGAGGACAAGAAATAACTAAGATCAGAGAAGAACTGAAAGAGCTAGAAACACAAAAAACCCTTCAAAAAAAATCAATGAATCCAGAAGCTGACTTATTCAAAACGTTAACAAGATAGATAGACCACCAGCTAGACTAGCAAATAAGAAGAGAGAAAAATCAAATAGACACAATAAAAAACGATAGAGGGGATATCACCACTGATCCCACAGAAATACAGCTACCATCAAAGAATACTACAAACACCTCTAAGCAAATCAACTAGAAAATCTAGAAGAAATGGATAAATTCCTGGACATATACACCCTCCTCTGATGAAACCAGGAAGAAGCCAAATCCCTGAGTAGACTAATAACAAGTTCTGAAATTGAGGCAGTAATTAATAGCCTATCAATGAAAAAAGTTCAAGACCAGATGGATTGACAGCCAAATTCTACCAGAGGTACAAAGAGGAACTGTTACCATTCCTTCTGAAACTATTCCAAACAATAGAGAAAGAAGGACTCCTCCCTAACTCATTTTATGAGGCCAGCTTCATCCTGATACCAAAACCTGGCAGAGACACAACAAAAAAAGAAAATTGCAGACCAATAACCCTGATGAACATTGATGCAAAAATCCTCAATAAAATAATGGCAAACCGAATCCAGCAGCACATCAAAAAGGTTATCCACCACGATCAAGTCAGCTTCATCCCTGGGATGCAAGACTGGTTCAACATATACAAATCAATAAGTGTAATCCATCACATAAACAGAACCAATAACAAACACCATGTGATTATCTCAATAGATGCAGAAAAGGCCTTTGATAAAATTCAACATCCCTTCATGTTAAAAACTCTCAATCAACTAGGTATTGATGGAACATATCTCAAAATAATATGAGCTATTTATGATAAACCCATAGCCAATATGACACTGAATGGGCAAAAACTGGAAACACTTCCTTTAAAAACTGGAAACAAGACAGAAATGCCCTCTTACCACTCCTATTCAACACAGTATTGAAAGTTCTGGCCAGGGAAATCAGGTAAGATAGATAAATGAAGGGTATTCAAATAGGAAGACAGGAAATCAAATTGTCTCTATTTGCAGATGACAGGATTGTATATTTAGAAAACCCCATTGTCTCAGCCCCAAAACTCCTTAAACTGATAATCAACTTCAGCAAAGTCTCAGGATACAAAATCAGTGTGCAAAAATTACAAGCATTCATTCCTACACACGAATAATAGAAAAGCAGAGCACCAAATCATGAGTGAACTCCCTCTCACAATTGTTGCAAAGAGAATAAAAGATTTAGGAATACAACATACAAGGGATGTGAAAGACCTCTTCAAGGAAAATTACAAACCAGTACTCAAGGAAATAAGAGAAGATACAAACAAATGGAAAAAAATTCCATTCTCATGGATACGAAGAATCAGTATCATGAAAATGGTCATACTACCCAAAGTAATTTATAGTTTCAGTGCTATTCCCATCAAGCTACCATTGACTTTCTACACAGAATTAGAAAAAAACTAGTTTAAATTTCATTTAAAACCAAAAAGAGCCTGTATCACCAAGACAATCCTAAGGAAAAGGAACAAAGCTGGAGGCATCACGCTACCTGACTTCAAACTATACTACAAGGGTACAGTAACCAAAACAGCATGGTACTGCTACCAAAACAGATACATAGACGAGTGAAACAGAACAGAGACCTCAGAAATAACACCACACATCTACAACCATCTGATCTTCAACAAACCTGACAAAAATAAACAATGGTGAAAGGATTCCCTATTTAATAAGTGGTGCTGGGATAACTGGCTAGCCATATGCAGAAAACAAAAATTGGACCCCTTCCTTACATCGTGTACAAAAATAAACTCCAGATGGATTAAACACTTAAATGTAAAACCCAAAACCATAAAAAAACCCCACAAGAAAATCCAGGCAATAGCATTCAGGACATAGGCATAGGCAATGACTTCATGATGAAAACACCAAGAGCAATTGCAGCAAAAGCCAAAATTGACAAATGTGATCTAATTAACCTAAACAGCTTCTGCACAGCAAAAGAAACTATCATCAGAGGGAACAGGCAACCTACAGAATGGTAGAAAATTTTTGCAATCTCACCATTTCACAAAGATCTAATATCCAGAATCTTAAAGGGAGTTAAACAAATTTAAAAGAGGAAAACACTTCCACCCCATCAATAAGTGGGTGAAGGATATGAACAGACACCTCTCAAAAGAAGACATTTATGCAGCCAAAAAACATATGAAAAAAAGCTCATCATC
>NW_012114755.1:2476748-2498700 GCF_000951035.1 Colobus angolensis palliatus
AAAAAAAAAATTTAGGAAAGAACAGATGCTGATGAGGCTGTGGAGAAACAGGAAAGCCTTTATACTGTTGATAGGAGTGTAAATTAGTTCAACCATTGTGGAAGACAGTGAGAAGATTTCTCAAGGATGTGAAACCAGAAATATCATTTAGCCCAGCAATCCCATTACTGGGTATATATCCAAAGGATTATAAATCATTCTAGTATAGAGACACATGCACATGTATGTTTATTGCAGCACTATTTACAACAGCAAAGACTTGGAAATAACCCAAATGCCCATCAACGATAGACTGGATGAAGAAAATGTAACACATATACACTATGGAATACTATGCAGTCATAAAAAATAATAAGTTCATGTCCTTAATAGGGACATGGATGAACCTGGAGGCCATTATTCTAAACAAATTAACACAGGAACAGAAAACCAAACAACGCACGTTCTCACTCAAAATTGGGAGTTGAAAAATGAGAACCGTTGAACACAGGGAGGGGAACATTACAGACCGCTTCCTGTTGGGTTGTAGGAATCAAGGGGAGGGAAATCATTATGACATACCTAATGCATGCAGGGCTTAAAACCTAGATGATGGGTTGATAGGTGCAGCAAACCACCATGGCAGATGTATACCTATGTTAGAAACCTGCAGATTATGCACATGTATCCCAGAACTTAAAATAAAAAAGTCTGTACACATATGTGTATAGCTACTTTATTTATAAATGCCACGTTAAAAAAAAAACAGTAATGTCTTTCCACTTGTGAATAGTGAAACAAAGCACAGTACATCCATACAATGGAATACTACTCAGTAGTATAAAAAAGTCAGCAATAAACTATCGGTAGCTGGAAAATGTCAGGTGAATCTCGAGGACATTATGCTGAATAAAAAAACCCAAAGTCAAAAGATTAGATATCGTATGATTCCATTTATGTAACACTTTTGAAATGATGAAATTACAGACATGAAGAATAGATCAGTGATTAGAGGGATTTGGGAAGAAGCACACTGTGTGTGTGACAGTAGAAGGAGCCCAAGGGAATTCTTCTGTCTTGAAGAAACACTTCTATGTTCAATGTGATTGTGTTTATGAATCTACACCTGTGACAAAATATTGTGGAATGAAACATAGAGGAATATCTCACTCCAAAAATGAGTGCATGCAAACACTGGTAAAATTTGGTAAGATTGTGCTGTACCTATTTGGTGAAATCTGATAAGATTTGCGGTGTAGATAATTAGATGATATCAACATCAATTTCCTGGTTTTGACAATACATTTATTTAACATGTAAGTATTGCTGTAGGTTGGGTGATGGGTGTACAGGAACTCACTGTACTGCTTTCGTAACTTCTTCGTAGTCTACAATTAATTCATAGTAAAAACTTAAAAACCGACTGAAAGACCTGTTCATTGCATGGACTTATCTCTATGGATATTGAAGTCACCAAGAATGAGGACATGGGGTATGCTGGAAGGAAGTTTGTAAACTAGGCACATAGGCTAGAAGATAAGGTAGTAAGCATTAACAGACACCTTCCACAAAATTAAGCGCATGTTAAATTTTTATCATATTTGTTTCCAGTAACTCTTAAAATGAATACATACACTTTTACAGACACAACTTAAGGCTGAATCATGCATCTCTACTCTCAGCAATAATTGTACATGTCTTTGATAAGAAGGCAAGGGTGCCTGCACACCTGGAATGGAAATGACAGTTTTCTTCAACTTCAGAATGTCTGAGGTTGGTATGTATTATTCTCTCACATGTGTACTAAGATGTTAAAACAGGAGAATTAAACTAAATGTCAAGACACTATAGATATTATGTTACAAAGAGGTGCTAGGTGACACAGAATTTGAACAGGAATTTTTGGATATCCATATCAAGCTATGCAGAATTTAGGTTTGAATTTTTATGTGACAGTTACAATGTTGATTTAATTCACAGATTAACTATCTCCCTTACTCCTAATGTGGGCCTTTTGTAGGTAAAAATGCTGCTCCAGAGAAGGGGCTGCATTCATTGCTTCTCTCTTCTCCCCTAACCCCCACACTTTTTTGTGTGTGTGTTTTTTTCATCCATGTCTTCTGACCCTGGAGGTCTGGATATATCACTGTGAGGAGAGTAAGGAGAGCCGGGCATTGATTTTGATTTGTCCTGTTGGCCTGACCTGCCTGGCCCTCTCTGGGCTTACATTATTATAGAACTCACTCTTATGAATATCACAAAACTAACAGCAAGCCCTATCACTTCAAGGCCAGAAAAGATAATGCTCATTATTCAGAGCACTCCAGCCTTGTGATTCTATTTAAGAGGGATCTTGCCATTCCAAATACATGAGGTGGCACAAGGAATAAAACTCATATATGAACTATTCACCATTCACTAAAAAACTCTATGCTTTTATTAACAGTGCCACTGTAAATTATCTCTTCTCCCATTTCCATCTGTTGGATCCTATTTATCTCTCTTTGCCCAATACAAAAATCTACATGACTGGCAAAATTTGCAGAGGGTATAATTATAATAATAATGCTGGGTCAGTTGTAGTCTTCAGTTAAAATTCTACCTATGACACGAAGCCTTCCATGATCCACTCACTTCTACATACACACTCAGGAAAGAGATCTGCTCTGTCTCTGCTCTCCTTCCTTGTGTTTGCATCCTGCAAAGCTCCAGAATAATTGGACCAATATGATGGGCATGAGCATTGAGATTTCTTCTTCTATACTCTGCTGTCACTGCTAGATAACAGCAAACAAATGTCATCTATATCTGTAGCCAGCATTGATGCATTGACAATAATGGTGCCCGATTGATACCATACCGTCTTACAGAACAAGCATCTCGGCAGACTTTTCAGACTCTAGGTCACTGCCGCATAGGTCAGAAGAACATACGCTTACTGTGATTACAGTCACTGTGTAGAGACATAAATTTCTCAGGCTGTCAGGATCATAACAGTAGTTATCTTCTGTCCTCAGGCTGTCAGGATCATAATAGTAGTTATCTTCAGTCCATGGTTATGGTAAAATCACACCTTACCCACATATTCTGAAAAGAGATATATAAGCACAAATGCACAAATGAAACAGTTTCAGCCTGGGGCAATCCCATAACCTCACTTCTGCTTGATTTTCCTGCAATGAGCATGTGATCCATGCTGGCCATGCAGTCAGCTTGAGAATCCCAAATTCCTGAAACCAAGTCCAGTGTTCTTCCCATTCTGGCACTTGCATATCCTGCTTCCCTACACATCTTAGGATTTCTAGATATTAGTTGGGTTTGCCTGAAGGCAAGGGCTTCTTCTGCTAGAACACAGGGTAATGGTAGTAGGTAGTTCTGCCATGTCTGTGGCCTAAGCAACTGCAGGGTCTCTTGAAAATCTTTTCGGGAATTGTGCATTAGTGTGATGTTGGACTATTAACTGAGGGTTGTTGTAAGTATCGGCCTATTAGTTTTGTGATGTCGTCAATTATAAAATCGTTGCTAAGATTGTTCCCTTCCATGAGTATCCACCTGGTGAACATTCTCTAATTTATTAAAATCATGTTGTTCTGCTTCAGCTGGGTGCTTTGGTGTGGCATTCCTCTTCAGAATGGCAGCCAGATAACTTGGAATTTTTAGATACCGTCTCCTCTGAGCACCTTTGAGCCACAAACACAATACTTGGATAGCATGTTTCACATTGGGAGGCAGTCTTTCCTGCACTAGTGTCATTCCTTCACAGGCTATGCACTCTGTGAATGTGGGTATGTTTACTTTGATTCCCAAGTGTCTAGCATACAAGCTAGAGAATAGATGATGCTCAGTATGTATTTATATAATAAACAGTAGGAAAAGAGAGATATTGCTATGTAAAGCCCACTTAATGATATATTCAGGAATGCAAGTGCCTAGATTAATTGAAAATGACTGTTAATCAGTATTTTCAAAAATGATACATTTGTAATATGAACATTTCAATTTTATCAGAATTCATTCACTATAATAGAGCTAGACTGTGGAATATTTGTGTAGGGTTCAGCAAATAGAATTCTACTCTGTCTGGCTGAAAGTATATCTGTCAATCATTGTCTATGATTTGCAGTTTAGATTAGTTTATTTGTAGATCTTAGATACATAGCATTCTGTCCTAGCAAATCATTCTATATTTCTCATTTTTGCTTAATTTTGTAGAGTTGGAAGACTTACATCTACTAAACTAACAATAATTTGGAACCTGCTTTTATTTTCCATTTGAGTGTTCACATTAGTTTTTATGGAAACTGCAGTTCTTCTTTTATACTATTTTTTCATTGATCTGTGCTGTATTTTGGTAAATTAGGTCATTATACAGAGAAGTTTAACTGGCAAAGCAGGACAAGAAACAGATCCAATTGGTTCTTGTGATTGTGATGACTCACTGTCCTTGAGCCCAGGTGTACTAGAGCATCAGTGAATGGCCACAAAGGCTCAGCATTTTCTCGGCATCTATCAATATATTTTCTTCAAGAAGTAGAAAGGATTGGTTATAGACATAGAATGTATTAGTGAGAGACTTATTTAAAAGCTGTTGCTTTTATGTAGAATTAGCACAGTGCCTGATGAATTAGAATTCAATGTTTGTTGAATTCATGCCTAAAATATAGTTAGAATGGAAGCTTCCCAAAAGTACCAACAGACTTTCATGTATTTTCTCACTTTCTGGAGAACACTCCTGAATGTCCTGCATGCTCCTCCTTGATATGAAACCAAGAGGAAATGATATCATTGACCTTGGAAAGAAGGCAGCTCATGAGCACACTCCCACATCCCCTCCGTTCTTCTTCCCAGAGGCAGTGAGCAGACCTGCAATGAAAGGGAACAGCTGTTCTCAGAATGACCAACTGCAGAGGACACTCTGTTAAGTGGGAGGTGCCTATACGAGTTCCAGTGAGATCTGGTGACTGAGCCAGCCTTTGCAAGATGTTGGATGAACCTGTGATTTTCAGGTGGGAGATACTTGAGAAAAATATTTACCAAACATCTTCTAAATTCCACACCTAGTCTGTTGCACTAGAAATTCGAAGACACAATCCTTGCTTTAAAAGACCTCAGAGTACGGTTGAAGAGAAAGAAGTGAGGACAGATAATTCAAGTACACTATTGTAAGTGCTGTATTTGAGTAATGCTGAGGTCAAGTGAGTTCAGATTGGGCTTCAGGGACAGAATCTAAGCTTTCATAAAGCTGAAGTTTTCTTCTGTCAAAAGAAAAAGAATTTCACTAACATCAAAATAAGCAGGTTTCCAAGTTAGAAACAAAATTATTTGATTCAATTGCTAGGTGAAAATTCTCTACAGAATTCCCCATGACAGACAACATCTTTAGCCAAAACTGTACAATCGATATCACAGACTCCCTGAGTGGACTCTCCCAATAACCTCGATCTGAACTAAAGATATCACATCAAAGCTCTTGGCATGGAGCATTGGCTGCAAACACTGGCTTCCTGCTTCCTCCGACCTGTAGGAAACCCTCACCTACAGCCACGTCCTGGAAATTTGGAAATTGAGGGTGAACAGATGGGATTCAGCATCAGCAGAGTGCTGGGGCTGGAAGAGCAATGGATCTGGACTGAGGGGACCTGAATTCAACATTGTGAATAGTGTGAGAAAAGCTACCAATAAATTTTGTTGGACAAATTGAAAACTATATACTTATTTATTACTTTCATAGCTACTTTGTACTGTCTCCTGCATACTCAAATTGCACTTGTCAGCTCCCCTCAGTGAGGGCCAATCTGAGGGGCAGCCTCACTGTCTGTGAGCAGCACACAGTCCACTGTGATGTCACATCTTCTCTTGGTGGTCTCTTCTGTCTGCTTGAGTCATCTGTGGAAGGGATAACCGTTGGTGGAGCATAGTCCTGAATTTTGTACTGATCCCATTTCCATAATTAACTGTTTTTAATTGTGTTAAAATTTACATAACATACACTTTCTAACTATAATGATTTGAAGTGTACAATTCAGTGTCATTAAGTACATTCAAAATAAGTTGTAACTGTTACCACTGTAAGTTATTATCCAGATACTATAATTGACATTAGCATGGAAAGGTCAGATGTTTTCAGTCTTGCTTCTCATGTTAACAGCCATAAAACTAACTGAAAGTTACACCCAGAACAATTTGTACAAAACCTGGAAGAATGAAGAATTCTACAGCTGAAAGTATCTGTAAGTGAAGAATAAATTGTTTTCAAGGTAATTTCCACTTTGAAACCGATATTGAAGTTTTCAGTGGCCTAAATGGAACTGGTGGGGCATATTTATGGGCTTCTCACTGGTCTATTAGTCCAGGAAGAGCTAAATAAGAACTTACCAGTTCTCAAAGTCTCAAAGGGAAGGGGCCATGGTTGTCTTTACTAGAAACCAAGGCCAATGTGTCACCATGCTGTGGACAATTGCAGCAGAGGACTTTTCATAAAACCAATTTTCTAGACTGTTTTTTATGAAGAGAGAGTTTGTCTCTAAGTACATTATTTTGCTCTATATCTGAAAATACAATGGAACGTAGAGATAGCAGAACTCATTTTTTTAGAATCGAGCTTCCAACTGTCATAATGCCTCCAGTCATAGAAGGGAACATGATTTTCAGGGGAACATAGTCTGAGACATTAATGAGAAATCCTCCCTTTCGATATAATCAGGTAGCAAACAAGTATAAGAAAGAGTTTTAAGGTTTTGGACAGGAACTACTTTCAATACCAGGTAATTGCAGAAAAAGTGTTCAGCAAGAAAGATTCAATGCAAGACAACAGGAAAAATGTATTGGCAATATCAAGGAGAATCTAAACATTGTATTATCAGACTAATGCTTTCTATGGTTGAAAACTGCAACTGTCAGATTAGATAAAAATCAATTTGAAGACCTTGAGGAACCACTGAGACATTCCTGAGGTGCAACGCTAAGAAAAACACATATAATTGTCAAGGGTGGCAGGGCAGTGTTGGTCTCAAAGTCCCATCTGACTGACAGGGCAGAGGCTCTTCCTCACTGCCCGAATCTGCTTCCCGACAGCTCCAGAGTTTCCTCAGGAAGCCGCCGTCCACCTTCATCCACCTCAGACATGTCCTGCAGAGTCCTCTGGAGAACCAGCTTCAGGTTCTGCCTATTTTGACGCTGCCTAAAGGAGCCCACGAAGAAGTAAATGATGGGGTTGGCACTGCTGTTAAGAGAAGAAAGTAAAATGGAAACTAGATGAACATGACAATATATAAGCCTCCCAAATCCATGTGGTTCTATAAAAATAGGAAAACTGAATGCCGAAGGGCAGGTCACAGAGGAGGAAGATCAGCACTGTGAGCAGGATGGTCATGTACAGCCTGGTCAGTGGCATCTTTCGGGACCCACAAAGGGTCCTCACCAGCAGGACCAGGCTGGACCCACAGAGAACCACAGATAAAAAAATCAGCCATGCGACTGTGATGAAATCTGATGTTTGACACCAAACAGAATCAGCATCACTAAGCAGGAAGCCACAGAACATCCTCTCCAGGATGCTCCACTGCAGGAACAGGGCCCAGAGCAGGACACACACGACCGCTGACTGGTGTGTGGGGCAGCGGTACCAAATGGGCCACAAGACAGACAGTCAGCTGTACAGAATATTTGTGTAGGATGTAGGTCTGAGCTGAATTGCTCAGCAATAGAGAAGAGGAAAGAGTAAGTGAGGGTGAGGTCTGAGTGCAACTGAAGGACATAACTGAAGTGTGGGAATATGTATGGGGGACTACTAAGTGTTCTGCTGGGTATACACAATGTAAACCTGTTTCATTCTCTCAGGAGATCTTTGGTTCGTTACTTTTACATGCACTGGGACACCGAAAATTCATGTGATTCACTTTATTGTAATATTTGCTATATTACAGTGATGGAAGAAGACTTGCAATATCATCAATGTATGCCTATTATGATAAAGGTTGTATATCAAAGTAGTGTATAAAACAGGCACTATTCAATGAATGGGATTAGGACAACTGAGTTGCCATGAGAAATAAAATAAAGGTGGAAGCATACTTTATATATGATTTGAAGATAAATCCAAATATACTACTTATTTATGATGTAAACATCTGTATGTCCATGAGGGGAAACAGGAGGGTGTAGGGCTTGGAGTGTAAGAGAGCTATTCATGCAGATTTTAACTGGAGAATGAAGACTGGGTCTAATCTGAATAGTAGGAGCTGATTGAGAGTTTTTAAGATATTGTCTCTTTTCATTATCTGAAGAGCTTAGGAGGTAAGAATGAGTGTTATTCCCATATGGCTAAGAATGCATTGGAACACAAAAAGAGTGACTTATTCGTTCTGGGACTTATGTAGTATGAATTTGAGCCCAACAGGGCTGACTAGGGCTGGTCCAGTCTTTGACCAGCCCTTTACAGCACCACTCTGTGTTGATTATACATGTTAGAGGGGATAAAGGAGAGGAGGGATTCTCAAGTTTAAATCCAAGTTGGCAGTCAAAATTATGGGTTTAAAAAAAAAACTAACCTAAACAAATTTCAGATAGAGAAGGAGAAGCAAATCAAATAGGGAACAATATAGAGGAGAGTGAAAGGCATTTAGGAACAAATTCAGGAGTTCCTTTTTGCCTATCAGAGGCCACCTTTTCTCTGGAATCCCAAGAACGCACATGGGCAGGAACTCTTCAGGTGGAAAGAAGACACACCCTCCTCTGGGAGGTACAGAGGAGCATCAGGAGTGAGCGCATCCATCATGAGCTCTCTTAGAGAGACAAGCTGCCACCACCCTGATTGACACGAAAAGGAAATGGGAGGAAAAGGAGAACCTCTGTTATCCACACTCTGTTATCCACATTCAGGGCACTAAACACTTTGTCCATCTATATTTATGGTATGATATGTTTGTCTTCCTTATGAAACTTGAAGCTCCATGAGGAGTAAGTCATGCCTATCTTTTTCACTGTGGTATCACTAACATTTAGTGTGTGTTCCTTAAAGATCATCTATGGTATTATCCTCGTATGACATAAGATGAAGCCGTGGCCTAGAGTATTAAAGTGTTTTCCTGTGATCACAACATGAAGAGCAGGTCCAGTACCCACCCCTGGTCCCTGGAGCCCTGCATGAGACTTCTGTACTGTTCTCTGCCCCATCATTTATTCTTTCTGAGGAGTTCCTGAAAAATCTTGATGTGAGCACAGAATCAGAGACAGTGAGGGGCTGAAGAGACTGCTAGGTTGCTCCAATATTGATTTTCCTCTTTGGTCACATAATAATTCTGCGAGTCTAAAGGCAGCACAAGGACCCACATTCCAGTTTTCCTTGATGCTGGGTGCCATTGTATAACCAGGTGCTGTTCAATGAAAGGTGCACAAAAGTGAGGTAAGCAAGTCCTGGCTCATAGAATCAATCAAAAGAGCAAAGTTCTTCCTTTCCTCCACCTTTTTTTATCACGCTGGAACGCTGATGTGGCTGTGAACCATGTAGGATCACAAGGATGAGGGCACCTCCCTGGGGACTGGGGAGCTGCAGTTTTGGAATTCTGATGTACGATGCCTTGGAGTTTCCAGCTCAGATCTCACAGATAGTCATCTCTGGGTATTCACTGGTGCTTGCTTCTGGAACCCCAGAACACACCGAAATATGCAGATACTCAATTTCCTTATATAAAAAGATGCGATATTTGTACACACCTTATTCTCTTTCTCCCAGATACATTAAATCATTTCTAAGTTATTTAGAATAACTGACAAAATACAATTGCTATGTAAGTTCTTGTTTTACGATACTTTTTTTGGAAGTAATGACAAGGAAAAACAAGTTTGTACCCATTCAGTACATGCATACCTCTGCCATAACCTTATTTTAAAAATAGTTTCCACCTGTGGTTTGCTGAATCTGCAGATTCAGAACCTAGAGGCCCAGAGGTACAATTGTACCTTCTTGTTTAAGATATTTCAACTTCATTCTTTATTAGAGCCACCAAACTTATATTCCAAACCCAAAAAGATATGTTATCTCTTTTTTAAATTACATTTTATTTTCTATGCATTTTTGATGAATATAACCATTTCTGCACAGAAGTGACAGTAGAGAAAGACATGCCAAACATTAAAGTAGTCCTACAGAGCTAAAATGAGAAAGAAATCAATCACCTTTAGACAGAGAATGCCCAGTAATTAGGATGATATAAGATGGTGAGAGGGATAGTCTCATTTGCTATGAGGTTTTGCTTTCCATTCTTTTCTATCCCATTTGACATCCCAAGAGAGTGGCTTTTATATCCCACATCAGTGGGATTCATTTTAATTCTAGCTTCTGGTTGAATTGTGACACTGGGACACACCAGCAGGTGACTGGAGGACAGCAGGAGAGCCACTTCGGATTTCCACCTCCTGGCTCTCTGCCTGTGTATGAGTTCATTCTCACATTGCTATAAAGAAATACCTGAGACTGGCAAGTTTATGAAGAAAACAGGTTTAATTGGCTCATTGCTCTATAGGCTATACAGGAAGCATAGCAGCTTCTGCTTCTGGGGAGGCCTCAGGAAGCTTCCAATCATGGTGAAAGTCCAAGGAAGAGAGAGGCATCTCACACGGTGAGAGCAAGAGCAATACAGAGAGAGGGAGGCGCTACACGCTTTTAAACAGCTAGATTTCATAAGAACTCACTCACTATCACTACAGCAATACCGAAGGGGGATGGTGTTTATACCATTCATGTGAAACCGTCCCCACAATCTAATCACCTCCCACCAGGCCCTCCCTCCAATATTGGGAGTTACAATCAACATGAGATTTAGAAGGGGACACAGATCCAAATCTTATCAGGCTGTGTGGTTTTGTGTTGGCCATGCAAGGCTTCTCCACCTGCCTGCTGGTGCTCTCCCACCCCTACGGCTACAGCTATGGCTATGGCGACAATGGTAACTGCTCCTTCCCTGTCCCTTTCAGCCTAGGGGAGGACTTAGTGATCCCCTATGTATTGCTGCTTAGGGTGCTGACCTGTGCATTGTCTCTTTCCCTTAACTTTGCACATCTTTTAAATACTTCCCTCATGAAACACTCCCCTCATGAAACACTCCTCAACCATTTCAGTTGGGACCATCTGTTTCTTCCTCGAACCTTTCCAGATAGGCAAGGAAGAAAAATTTAGAAAAGTAAGCAAAACAACAAAACCTGCTTCTACAGCAGTTCAACTCTATGAAGCAATGCCTGCATGTCCCCTTGCTCCTTAAATGAATGTGAGAGGCAGCATTCTCTCCATGAGGACAGATTCAGTGATTGAAATAAAGGAGGTGATATGGGGGGTGATATGGGGAGATAAATCAGAAGCGGGGATCCCGATTGAAGCTCAACACAGTCTGAGTTGGCAGCACTGTTTCTAGAAGGAAACTTCATGTCTCCTGTCTTTTCCTGAAACAATCTCATGATCCCCTGCCTGTAGCACCTAGGTGGAAACACAGAAACGATCTTATAGGAAAAACCATAACTGACTATGGAAGAAGACAGTTCTTGGTACTTACCCTTATCTTTTTCTCTTTTGTCCAGCGGTGAAGATTTCCCTTGTGCTAAAGGTGGAGGGCCTTTCTGGGATTCAGTAACTTCAGAAGACCCTTCTGTGTTGCTTAATTCAGGAGATACCTACAGGAGCTGGACTCAAAGCTGGTGGTCAATCCAGACTTATGAAGATGCTGGACAGACTTGTTATTTCCTGTATGAGGACTATGGACAAATCAGCGGCCAGAGGTATTGGAGACACAAACCCTACCTGAGATGATTCTTGGCCTCTGTCCCATATCCAATATATATAAGCCTCTCCCATCACATTCCATCTTGTTCAACTTCCTTGATAAAAACAGTGGCAAGGTTTGAGAGAACTGACTTCCGTTTTAAGGGAAGATCTGCTGTGTATAAAATGCTATCAAATAGCATTGCATGCTACATTAAAATCTTTCATAAAAGGATGAGTCAATCGACGTGGCAAACTTCACTGTTGCCTTGTTTTAAGATATTGGCACAGCCTGTCTTACCTTCAGCAGCACCTCAGCAGTCATCAATATCAAGCAAGACCCTCCAGCAGCAAAGCATTTGGCTGATAAAGGTTCTGATGATGGTTATGATTTCCTAGTAAAAAAGTATTTTTTAAGTAATGTATGTAGATTGCTTTAGACATAATGCCATTGCACACTCAATAGACTACAATACAGTGTAAGCATAACTTTTACATGTACCAGGACACCAAAAATTCATGTGATTCACTTTATTGTAATATTTGCTGTATTACAGTGATGGATGAAGACTTGCAATATCGTCAATGTATGCCTATTATGATAAAGGTTGTATATCAAAGTAGTGTGTAAAAAAGGCCCTATTCAATGAATGGGATTAGGACAACTGAGTTGCTATGAGAAAAAAAGGAAGGTGAAACATACTTTATATATGATTTGAGAATAAATCCAAATACACTACTTAAAATTTTATAACGAAAATAGAATTACCTAGAGGAGCCATAGCCAAATAGTTTTTAAATCAAAGTGGAAAAAGACTTTCAATTATAGGATACAATTCAGAAGACATAAAATAAAATATTAGAAAAGACAAAAAGAATGCCAGCTGATGGCCCACTCCTATAATCCCAGCACTTTGGGAGGCTGAGGTGAGTGGATCGCTCGAGCTCACAAGTTTTAGACCATCCTGGGCAACATGGTGAAAACCTGTCTCTACAAAACTAGCCAGGTGTGGTGGTGCATGTCTGTAGTCCCAGCTACTCGGGACGTTGGGGTGGGAGGACAGCTTGAGCCCCGGCTGCGGAGGTCACAGTGAGCTGACATCACATCACTGCCCTCCAGCCTGGCTGATAGAGTCAGACCTTTTCACAAGACAAACAAAATAACAACAACAACAACAACAAAACCCTCAAAACCAAAAGCTATGTTTAGCATGACATGAACCATCATAATCAAAATATAAATAAACTGTGGCCAGGCATGGTGGCTCACCCCTGTAATCCCAGCACTTTGGAAGGCCAAGGCGGTCAGATCACCTGAGGTCAGGAGTATGAAGCCAGCCTGGCCAACATGGTGAAACCTAGTCTCTACTAAAAATACAAAAATTACCTGAGTGTGATGACGCATGCCTGTAATCCCAGCTGCTCGAAAGGGTGAGCAAGAGAATGGATTGAACCCGATAGGTGGAAGTTGCAGTAAGCCAAGATCACGCCTCTGCACTCCAGCCTGGGTGACAGAGTGAGACTCCATCCCAAAAGATAAATTAATAAATTAATAAAATTAAATAAATAAATAAACAGGGAGATTTTTTGGTAATGTATGTTATAGCCAAAGTATAAATTTTCTCTACTGATAAAAATTTTTCTAAAATGATATTAATAATTCAAAATCCAAAAAGTAATAGGAAAACAACTTTCAGTCATGATTCATAATTTCTAGAAAATAAAAATGGCTCCTAAACTATGGAAAGAGGAGAAATGCAACTCATAATAAAAAACATGCCAATTAAAATTACAGAGTTATATTTTACTTACCAAAATATAAAAGACCATAAAGTTTGATAGCTTATAGTGTGGGGATGGAGTAGCATCAGGTACCCTCACTCATTTATGCTGAGGATGCAGATGGATACAACTTCCAGTGAAGGCAATTTTCAACATATGTAAGCACGTATAAAGTAGCATCCTTTTCTCTCTGTAATTCCTCATCTAGGAATTTATCTTAGAGATATATTTTTGCATGTTCAAAAGATCTATGTACTAAGTTAATGAATGCAGTGTTATTTACAGTAAAAGACTGGTGACAGCCAAAATGGCCATCAACACTGTAAAAATTATGGTCTATCTATGCAATAGAATACTCTGTAGCTGCACAGAAAGAACAACAAACCTAATATAAAAGGCCCTCCAGAATTAGTTAGATTTTTAAAAAAGAACGCATGCCAATATATATAATGTATGACAAAAAAAGTTGTTTTATTATTAAATATTTGTGAATTAATATAAGCTTATTACTAAGTATAATAGGATATGTCTTTGTTAACAAGGCAAGGATGCCTAAGGGTCTAAAATGGGAATGACAGTTTTCAGGGCATGCATTTAAAGATCATTTTTTAAACCTTTGACTTTATTGCCATGTCACAAATAAATTTTCAAATGAAAAACATAAATTTAATGATCTAGCTAAGAGAGGGAGATAGAGATATGAGAAGATTGAGGCAGGATGAAAAAAATGAAGACAATGAGTACAGAAAACTTTTTGAAGAATATTTTTTTTCCAAAGGAAAGAAGACAAGTCAGGCTGTGGATAGCGATGAATGGTTGCTTAGATGGTGTTTTAAGCCAAGAATAGGATGGGGTGTTTCAATTACAGTGGAAGGATCCATTAGAGAAGGAAACATTGAAGATGCAGAAGGGAGAAGTAATAATGCTATGAAATGTTTCTAGGGAGGGAATGGGGAAACTGCACAAATGGAAAGGGTGGTTTCAAACAGGAATTTGCAGAGCCCATTTCCTGGCATGAGAGAAAATACAGAGAGATGTGCTCAGAGGCAGATGGGCAGGTAGGTTCACTCTGGGGAGATTGAGTAATTCTCAGAAGAGCATCACCTGACAGAGATTTAAAAAAATAAAAAGTAGGCAGTTTCAGGAGAGAGAAGATGGCGTGAAGATTTTCCTTTGGAGAGTGAGAGGCAATTATGGAAATGTCACATGACTGTTCAGGAGATATAAGTGAATACTTCAGGTTCAAGGTCGTAAATGTACAGTGAAACTGCTAGGCATGGTTGTGTGTTAAGCTCCAGCCACACTCTGTGCTATGGGAACAGGCATGAAGTTAGTGGAGAGGTCAATTCAACCAGGGCAAAAGATGAACATATGCTTCAGCAAGGACATATATGCATGACGAATAAACACATAAAAAGATGCTCAACATCACTAATGTTTAGGGCAATAAATAAAAACTACAATGAGATACCAGTCTACCCTCTTAATATAGCTAAAATATAAAATGCTGATAGTTTTAAATATCGGCTGAGATTTGAAGGAATTGGAGGTCTCATACACTGCTAGTGAGAAAGCAAAATAGTAGAGCTACTCTGGAAAATCCTTTTGCATTTTCATACAATCCAGCAATTCAGCCATTAAATTTATCCAAGAAACTGGAAAACTTTGTTCACTTAAATATCTATACACATATGTTTATATTTGTTTTATTTATAAATGTCACAATATAATAAAAATATAATGTTTATTATAAATGTCACAATATTTATAAATGTCCTTTCACTTACGATTAGTGAAACGAAGCGTAGTACATCCATACAATGGAACACTACTCAGCAGTTTAAAAATAAATCAGCTATAAGCTATTGATACCTGCAAAAAGTTGGGTGGATCTTGAGGACATTATGCTGAATTAAAAAAGCCAAAGTCAAAAGATTAGATACAGTATGATTCCATTTAGTAACACTTTTGAAATGACAATGATTAGAGGGGTTTGGGAAGAAACAAACTGTGGGTGTGACAGTAGCAGGAGCCCAAGAGAATTCTTCTGTGGTGAAGAAACACTTCTATATTCAATGTGATTGTATTTATGAACTTGTGTGACAAAATATTATGGAATGAAACATAGAGGAATATCTCACTCCAAAAATGAGTGCATGCAAACACTGGTAAAATTTGGTAACAGTGTACTATAGATATTTGGTGAAATCTCATAAGATTTGTAATGTAGATAATTAGATGGTACCAATGTCAATTTCCTGGTTTTGGTGCTACATTTACTTAACATGTCAGTATTGCTATAGGTTGGGTGATGGGCACACAGGAACTCTCTGTACCATTTTAGTAACTTCTTCATAGTCTGCAATTAATTCAGAATGAAAACTTAAAACCAACTGAAATGCCTCTTCGTTGTATAGACTACCTTTATGGATATTGAAGTCACCAAGAATGAGGACATGGGGTATGCTGGAAGGAAGTCTGTAAACCAGGTACATAGGCTAGAAGGTAATATAATTAGCATTCATACACCCAACACAAAATTAAGCACATATTAAATTTTTATCATATTTGTTTCTAATAACTCTTAAAAATAAATACATACATTTTACAGATACAATTTAAGGCTGAATCTTACATCTTTACTCTCACCAATAATTACACATATCTTTGATAAGGAGGCAAGGGTGCCTGCACACCTGGAATGGGAATGACAACTGTCTTCAACTTCAGAACGTCTGAGTTTGGTATGTATTATTCTGTCACATGTGTAGCAGCATGTTAAAACAGGAATATTAAACTAAATTTCAAGTCACTATAAATATTACGTTACAAAAGAGTTGCAAGGTGACACATAATTTGAATAGCAATTTTTGGACATCTATATCAAGGCTATGCAGAGTTTAGATTTGAATTTTTATGTGACAAATAAAATGTTGAATTTAATTCAAAGATTAACTATCTCCCCTACTCCCAGTATGGGCCTTTTGCAGGTAAAAATGCTGCTCCAGAGAAAGGGCTGCATTCCACTGCTTCTCTCTTCTCCCCTAACCCCCACCTGTTTTATTATTATTATTTTAATTTTTTAACTGTTTTATCTATGCCTTCTTGCCCTGGAGGGCTGGATGTATCCCAGTGAGGAGGGTAAGGAGAGCAAGGCATTGACTTTGTGGCATGTCCTGTTGGCCTGACCTGCCTGGCCCTCTCTGGACTTTATGTTATTATAGAGTTCACTACTACAAATATCACAAAACTAACATCAAGCTCTATCACTTCAAGACCACGAAAGATAATGCTCATTATTTAGAGCACTCCAGTCTTGTAATTCTATTTAAGAGGGATCTTGCCATCATGACCAAATATGTGGGGTGACACAAGGAATAAAACTCTGGTGTGAATTATTCACCATTCCCTAAAAAACTCTATGCTTTTATTAACAGTGTCACTGTAAATTATCTCTTCTCCCATTTCCGTCTGTCCAGATCCTATTTACCTCTCCTTGCCCTATATAAAAATTTAAGTGACTGGCAAAATTTACAGAGGGTATAATTATAACAATAATGCTAGGTCAATTGTAGTCATCAGTTAAAATTCTACCTATTACATGAAGCCTTCCATGATCCACTCACTTCTACACACACACTCAGAGATCTACTCTGTCTCTGCTCTCCTTCCTTGTGTTTGCATCCTGCAAAGCTCCAGAATAATTGAACCAATATCATGGGCATGAGCACTGAGATTTCTTCTTCTATACTCTGCTGTAACTGCTAGATAACAGCAAACAAATGTCGTCTACATCTATAGCCAGCATTGATAACATTGACACTAATTGTGCCCAACTGATACCACACTTTCATACAGAACAAGCATCAGAGCAGTCTCTTTGGATTCTAGGTCGCTTCCACATAGGTGGGAAGAACACACGCTTACTGAGATTATAGTCACTGTGTAGTGACATAAATTTCTCAGGCAACCTGGATCACAACACTAGTTATCTTCAGTCCATGGTTATGGTAAAGTCACACTTTACCCACATGCTCTGAAAAGAGATACCTGAACACAAATGCACAAATGGCACAGTTTCAGACTGGGGCGATCCCATAACCTCACTTCTGCTTGGTTTGCCTGGAATAAGCATGTGACCCATGTTGGCCATGCAGTCAGCTTGAGAATCCCAAATCCCTGAAACCAGGTCCAGTGTTCTTCTCATTCTAGCACTTGCACATTCTTCCCTCCATATGCTGGGATTTCTAGGTGCTGAACTGGGTTTGCCTGGAGGCAAGGGCTTCTTTTGCAGAAATGCAAGGTAGTGGTAGTAGGTAGTTCTGCAATGCCTGTGACCTAAGCACCTGCAGGATCTCTAGAAAATGCTTTCAGGAATTGTGCATTGGTGTGATGTTAGACTATAGACTGAGCGCTATTGTAAGATTTAGCCTTTTCATAAAACCAATTTGTGAGAGTGTTTTTATGAAGAGAGAGTCTGTCTCTAAGGACATTATTTTGCTTCATATCTGATAATTCAATGGAATGTAGAGATAACAGAACTCACTTATTCAGAATCGAGCTCCCAACTTCAGTAATGCCTCCAGTCATAGAAGGGAATATGGTTTCAGGGGAACATAGTCTGAGAGATTAATAAGGAAACTTCCTTTTTGATACAATCAGGTAGGAAACATGTATAAAGATGAGTTTAGAGTTGTGGACAGGAACTCCTTTTATCACAATGAAAATTGCAGAAAAAGTTTTCAGTGTAAGATAAGAGGAAAAATGTGTTGGTAATATCAAGGAGAATCTAAACATTGTACTGTCAGACTAATGCTTTCCGTGGGTGAAAACTGGAACTGTCAGGTTAGATAAACATCTATTCGACGATCTTGAGTTACCACTGAGACATTGCTGAGGCACAACACTAAGAAAACGCATGTAATTGTCAAGGGTGGCAGAGCAGTGTTACTCTCAAAGTCCCGTCTGACTGACAGGGCAGAAGCTCTTCCTCACTGCACCAATCGGCTTCCCGACAGCTCCAGGGTTTCCTGAGGAAGCCGCCCTCCACCTTCATCCGCCTCAGGCATGTCCTGCAGAGCCCTCTGGAGAACCAGCTTCAGGTTCTGCCTATTTTGACGCTGCCTAAAGGAGCCCATGAAGAAGTAAATGATGGGGTTGGTGCTACTGTTTAGAGAGGACAGGAAAATGTAAACTAGATGGACATGACAGAAAATGCCTTCCAAATCCAGGTGAATCCCAGTAGACAGGGCCCACTGAATGCTGAAGGGCAGGCCGTAGAGTAGGAAGACCAGCACTTTGAGCAGGATGGTCATGTATCTTCCGGGATCCACAGAGAATCCTGACCAGCAGGACCAGGCTGGACACACAGAGAACCACACATAAAAAAATCAGCCACAGGATGGTGATGAAATCTGATGTTTGACACCAAAGAGAACCAGGATCACTAAGCAGGAAGTCACAGAACCTCCACTGCAGGATGCTCCACATCAGGGACAGGACCCAGAGCAGGACACACACGACCACTGACAGGTGTGTGGGGCAGCGGCAGCGGTACCAGATGGGCCACAGGACTGACAGGCAGCGCTTGGTGCTCATGGCGCTCGGCATGCTCAGGCCTGTAAAGTAGAGAAAGGTCGTCACAGGAATGAGGATTTTGGAGATGGGATGACAGATATTGATGAGTGAGGCGGAACATATAACGTTGCTGCTGAGGAAGAGGAAGTCGGCCACAGACAGGTTGAGGATGTAGGTGGAGACAGTGTTCCTGCTCATGCGGAAGCCCAGGAGCCAGAGCACAACCGCGTTTCCTGTCAGCCCGACAAGGGAAATGATGCACCATGAGGCTCAGGGTCCGCTTGTAGCAAGGAGTCTCCTCAGTTCCATTGATTGGTGTCAGTTCTGTATCCAAGGCTGGGATGGTTGGATCCATGCTCAGAAACCCTAGTCTGGTGTCCCTGGGAACACAAACCAGATGTGAGCACCAGCTGTGTGATCTCTGATTCTCTCCACCACCCTGCCATGTGGGATTTACTGTTCTCATTTTAAAGAGGAGAGAAACAGAGGCTCACAGAGAATAAGTCACCTATTAAAAGGTGGGAGTCCTCAAATCCAGTTTGAAATCCAGTTCTTGCTGATTCTGAAGCCTGACCTCTCCTTATTGCCACACAAGTTCTGTACTGACGTGGGAATAACATTAGGATCAAAACACCCCCACTCAAGTGGCCAGGGCTGTGGACCCGATTATTACTCTATCCTGGGCCTGAAATTTTCTCTCAGGTGGAGGAATTCAGATACATAAAGAGGTTGTTGTGACACCCTCAAGACTAGGACTGGTCATCCATGGATAGGAAAGAAGGATTGGAGGATGAATTATGAATTATGAACTGGAGGAAATGTGCCCTTTGCTAGGATAAGTGTGAAAATGGCTGGACCTGGTGGTTGAGAAATAACTCAGTGTGTCAGTCATTGCGGACAGGACCACATTTTACGTTTTATACTCCTAGTGCCTGTTTCCATGAGCAGCACACTGTGCTCTTCATAAATATTCATTCAATGAATGCATGCATGCATGAGGAGCCTAATGGTACTGGTAGATTTTGGTGAAATGGAAAATAAAAATGAAAGCACAATGTAAGGCATTAGAACACACATTTGTAATTATATGAAGAGAATTTCATTAATCAGAAGTCTATTTGTGGACAGCTCTATCTGTGTTGAGAAGAATGATTGATGTGTGCCCAAAACCAGAAAATGACCACTGATGTACCTTTGAAATGAGGTCTCAGTGTAGCTTTGCTGAACACCTAGAAGCATTTTTGTACACAATGTTTGGGTAGGGTGTGGTTCTGAGCTGAACTGTTCAGCAGTAGAATAGAGGAAAGAGTAAGTATGAGTGAGGTCTAAGTGCAACTGAAGGAATATCTATGGGGGACTAGTAAGTGTTCTGCTCCGTATACACAGTGTAACCCCATTTCTTTCTCTCTTTCAGGAGATCTGTGGTTCATTTCTCTGTTGATGAAAATATTTGTATTAGCAGAGTCCATGAGGGAAATAGGGCTAGGATAGGGCTTGGAGTATAAAAAAAGATTCAGGCAGACTTCAACTGGAGAATGAGGGCTGGGTCTAATCTGGGAGAATAACAGCAGCTGATTGAGAGTTTATTAGGTATTGCCACTTTTAATTATCTGAAGAGCCTAGGAGGTAAGAATGAGTATTATTCCCAGGCCAATAATGCATTGGAGCACAAAAAGAATGAATTATTTGTCCTGGGATTTATATAGTATGAATTTGAGCCCAGTAGGGCTGACTCATGATCCAGTCTTTGACCAGCCCTTTCGAACCAGCACAACTCTGTGTCGATTATACATGTTAGAGGGAGTAAAGCAACAGAGTGATTCTCAAGTAAAATCCAAGTTGGCAGTCAAAATTGTGGGTTGAAAAAAAAAAAAAGAAACCAACCTAAACAAATTCCAGATAGAGAATGAGAAGCTAATCAAATAGGGCACAATATAGAGGAGAGTGAAAGTCATTTAGGAACAAATTCAGGAGTTCATTTTTGCCTATCTGAGGCCGCCTTTGCTCTGGAATCCAAGAATGCACATGGACAGGAGGCTTCCATGTGGAAAGAAGATGCACCCTCTGCTGCGAGTACCGAGAATAGTTTCAGTAGGATTGGTACCAATTCTTCTTTGAATGTCTGGTAGAATTCAGCTGTGAATCCATCTAGTCCTGTACATTTTTGGTGGCAATTTTTAAAATTTTTATTTCAATCTCACTGTTTTTTATTGGTCTGTTTAGAGTTTCTATTTCTTCTTGGTTTAATTTACGAGATTTGTATATTTCCAGGAATTTATGCATATCCTCTAGGTTTTCTGGTTTGTGTATGTGAAGATATTCACAGTAGCCTTGAATGATCTTTTGTATTTCTGTGGTATTGGTTGTAATATCTCCTGTTTCATTTCTAATTGAGCTTATTTGGACCTTCTCTGTTATTTTCTTGGTTAACCTCATCAATGGTCTGTCAATTTTGTCTATATTTTCAAAGAGCCAGCTTTCTGTTTCACTTATCTTTTGTTTGTTTGTTTGTTTCAGTATCATTTAATTCTGCTCTGATCTTTGTTATTTCTTTTCTTCTGCTAGGTTTGGGTTTAGTTTGGTCTTGCTTCTCTAGTTCCTTGAGGTGTACCTTAGATTGTCTATTTGTGCTCTTTCAGACATTTTGATATGTGCATTTAATGCTATAAACTTTCCCTTTAGCACCACTTTTGCTGTATCCCAGAGGTTTTATTCTTATTCTTATTCTTATACTTTAAGTTCTAGGGTACATGTGCATAACGTGCAGGTTTGTTACATATATATACATGTGCCATGTTGGTGTGCTGCACCCATTAACTCGTCGTTTACATTAGGTATATCCCCTAATGCTATCCAACCCCC
>NW_012114755.1:2500939-2517529 GCF_000951035.1 Colobus angolensis palliatus
TGCCAGGCTTTGGTATCAGGATGATACTGGCCTCATAAAATGAGTTAGGGAGGATTCTGTCTTTTTCTATTGATTGGAATGGTTTCAGAAGGAATGGTAACAGCTCCTCCTTGTACCTCTGGTAGAATTCGGCTGTGGTATCCCAGAGGTTTTAATAGGTTGTGTCACTATTATGGTTCAGTTCATAGAATTTTTAAATTTCCATCTTGATTTCATTGTTGATCCAATGATCATTCAGGAGCAGGTTATTTAATTTGCATGTATTTGCATGGTTTTGAAGGTTGCTTTTGGAGTTGATTTCCAATTTTATTCCACTGTAGTCTGAAAGAGTACTCACTGTAATTTTGATTTTCTTAAATGTATTGAGACTTGTTTTGTGGCCTCTCATATGGTCTATCTTGGAGAATATTCCATGTGCTGATGAACAGAACGTATATTCTGCAGTTGTTCGGCAGAATGTTCTGTAAATATCTGTTAAGTCCATTTGTTATAGGGTATAGTTTAAATCTATTGTTTCTTTTCTGGCTTTTTGTCTTGATGAACTGTCTAGTGCTGTCAGTGGAGTATTGAGGTCCCACATGATTATTGTGTTACCATCTATCTCATTTCTTAATTCTAGTGGTAACTGTTTTATAAACTTGGGAGCTCCAGTATTTGGTGCGTATATATTTAGGATTCTAGTATTTTCCTGTTGGACTAGACGTTTTATCATCATATGATGTTGGAGGCTGCACAAGTGTTTCTTATGATCAGGCACAATTGAAGCCTGTCAGTAACAATATGAACCTGTGATCAATTAAGCAGCTGACCAATTGTTACCTCCTTCTCCTTGATCTTGTTACCCAATAAATATGAAGGGCTCAGAAGCTTGGGCGGTGGCCTTCGCTGACTAGAAGCAGGAGCTCTTTTCTTCTTGTCTTCTCTCTTCTCCGCATGTTGCCTTTCCTTAAAACAGTTTCTTTTTTTGTTGTTGTTATCATTTCTATGTTTGTCCTTTCATTCAGTCATAATGATGGTCTCAAGCAGTAACAGTAGTAACTGCTGTAGTGACAATCTCAAGTAGTAGTTGTGGTAGTCAGCCAAAAATGGTATCTGAACAGGGACTAACAGGGACTATCAGGGACAAACAAAACTGAAGAGACCTGAAGGGACCCAAAGAGGCCTGCAGGGATAAATAGAGGTAAACAGAAATAGATATAAATAGAGATAAGTAAGTAGAGATAGGTAGGGAGATACAGGGACTTGCAGGAACTTGGAGGAATTAACAGGTACCATAGGGACAGATAGGGATAGATAAAGACTAGCAATATAAGGTCAGTGCCCTAAAGAGGTACAAAAGTAGAGACTAGCAAAGACTAGCAGAGATTTGCAGGGACAGATAGGGTCCTATAGGAACTTAAACGAGGAAGGTCTTCTGGAACAGAAAAAACGAAAGCCCAGAAAAAACTAAAACCAACTAGACGTTACAAGTCTGCCTGAAGCAACATAAGGTCAGTGCTCTAAAAGGGTGCTGGTCAGTGCCCTAGAGGTACAAAGAATGGGAAGTTTTTGAATCAGGGTAACATGAGGAAGAATTTGGTTATTTCCATTTCTTTTCTCTTTTTTGTTTGGAGTTTGGTATGTACCATCTTTTTGTTATTTCAGGATTTGAGAGAATTTTTTTGCCATACCTACAACATCTATCAAAAGTGCTGTAGAATGATCAGGAGAGGGAGGATGAAAATTGGCTTGTACCATCTTCTTTTGTGGCTACAGAAAGGCTAACTTTAGCTTTGGCTTTCATGGATTGTAACATGCACTGGCACCTGTGAGATGTGCAGAGGACTTGGGATGTTTTCTTGGAGCCTGGCAAGATGTGGGAACTGAGCTTCATGCTCTGCAGTATTGACTCAGGCAATGTCTAATTTGGTAGCTGACAGATCCAAAAGAAACCAAGGGTCAAGCACTAACGTGGGAAAGTGTTGTAAGTGTAGAAAAATTGGACATTTCAAAAAAGAACACTGCCAGACCACTGGGCAAATTGAATCTTGTAACACAGTTCTCCTCTCAACAGAAAAAAATGCCAGGACTTTGCCCTCATTGCAATAAAAGAAATCATTGGGCTAATCAATGTCACTCAAAATTTCATCAAAACGGCACCCCCCTGTCAGGAAGCGAGAAGGGGGCCTGGACCTGGGCACCTCAAACTATGAGGGCATTTCCCCGTGCAGGCCATAACTGTCTCCGGTGGGTTTCTGGAGACACACTGATTCCCTTTCCCCCAGGAACACCTGGAAACACAAGATTAGATCTCCTAGAGAACAAATTATGTTAATTGAAAGAAACTCACTAAGATTCACATTGATATTTGGGGATCTTTGCCAACAAAATATATGGGATTGATTTTGGTAAAAGTTGTCTTAACTTACAGGCCCAAGATATTGATTTTGATTGTGAAGGAGAAATTCAGGGAGTGGTAATGTCACAAGATCTTTGCGTTTTTGAACCAGGAGAATATGTTGCTCAACTGTTGCTTGTTCCCTTTAAGTGGTACCCTTCTCTACATAAGAGAAAGCAAGAAAGTCAGGGATTTGGAAGTGCAACTAGGAGAGAGATTTATCTATCACAACCCATAGCATCTCATAGACCCACCTGTGCAGTTAAGTTTTTTGGGCTTATGGATATGGAAGCAAGAGAATGGTCTCTCATGGTAATAGATCTTGAGGATTGTTTACAAGAAGGATAAGCCTAGATTTGCTTTTTCTGTGTCTTCTGTTAATCAGAAAGAGCCTGTCTTTCATTATCAATGGAAAGTTTTACCCCACAGTAATTAACCAAAGAGGCAGAAGCTGAGTTACTGCCTGTAGAGCAAATGCTTCAGCAACGGCCTGCCTCCCGGCTACAGCCAGAAAAGCCTTTGTTTCTGTTTCAGTAGATTTACCAACATGGGGATAAGGGTATGCTTGTGTTTTTGCAGGAGATGAACAAGCCATGCGGGTGCCCTCAAGATGTGTGTGACCATGGAATGGGAGACTGGAGGGACCCATGAATTCCAACTATAGACCTGGTTCCCCCAGTATGAGCCATAAGCCAGTTGAATTTGAATTTGAATGCGAAGACAGAATGAGGACTGACCGGAGTCACGCTGACATCAACCCCCATAATAGGGGGACAGATCAAGAAAACCACACAGGAAGCTGAGAAACTGCGGAGCACCAGGGTTTCACCTTTTGCTGGAACTCAGGTACAATTGATGCGTAACGGACCAATGCTTTCTGACTGGGCTCCTCTCTACCCTGGATACAAGAGACCCTAACAGTTAGGCAGGAATATCATTGCCCCTATTCAGCATGAAGAAGTTGTGGAATATGGACCTTCATCCTTATGCAACCCTTAGGATTAAGGGTCCTCTTGTAAAAGGGAAGGGGGAAATATGTAAGAAGCATTCAAACCAGAGTGACTCCATTTTGAATAAGGACTAAGAAAAATTAAGCTGGATCACCAACTGGCAATTAAGAACTGCACAGCCTGCAATTGCCTTGCTCAATTAATTTAAAAACAAGAAGGAGATGTTGCAGGCTGTGCAAGTGTTTCTTATGATCAGGCACAATTGAAGGCTGTCAGTAATAATATGAACCTGTGATCAATTAAGCAGCTGCCCAATCATTACCTCCTCCTTGCTCTTGTTACCCAATAAATATGAAGCGCTGAGAAGCTCAGGTGGTGGGTTTTGCTCACTGGTGGGAGGGAGCTATTTTCGTCTCTCTGTGTTGCCTTTCCTTAAAAGTTTTTTTTTTGTTGTTATTATCATTTCTACATTCATCCCTTTGTTCAGTCATAAGGCTGATCTCGAGCAGTAACAGTAGTAACTGCTGTAATGATGGTCTCAAGTAGTAACAGTAGTAACTGTCATAGTGACCGTCTCAAGTAGTGGTTGTGGCAGTCAGCCACAATATAATATTTGTCTTTAACTGTTGTTGCTTTAAAGTCTGTTTTGTCTGATATAAGAATAAGAATATAAGATATAAGAATAGCTCCTCTTGCTCACGTTTAGTGTCCATTTGAGTGGACTTTTTCCACCCCTTTACAGTGTTAGTATTGAGATGTGAGGTGTAATTCTGTTCATAATGCTAGTTGTTGCCTGAATAGCTTATTTTTTTCATCGTGTTATTGTTTTATAGGTCCTGCGAGATTTAATCTCTGAGAAGGTTCTAGTTTGGTGTATTTCAAGGTTTTATTTCAAGATTTAGAGCTCCTTTCAATAGTTCTTGTAGTGCTGGCTTGGTAGTGGCGATATCTCTCAGCATTTGCTTGTCTAAAAAAGGCTATATCTTTCCTTCATTTATGAAGCTGTTTCATTGGTTACAATATTCTTGCCTGATAATTGTTTTGCTTAAGGAGGCTAAAGATAGGGCCCCAATCCCTTCTAGCTTGTAGGGTTTTTGCTGAGAAATCTGCTGTTAATTTGATACATTTTCATTTATGGATTATCTGATGCTTTTGCCTCACAGCTCTCAAGGTTCTTTCCTTCATCTTGACTTTCTATAACGTGATGACTGTGTGCCTAGGTGATGATCTTTCTGTGATGAATTTTATGGGATGTTTTTTGGGCTGCTTGTATTTGGGTGTCTAGATCTCTAGCAAGGCCAGGGAAATTTTCCTTGATAATTTCCTCAAATACATTTTCCCAACTTTTAGATTTTTCTTCTTCCTCAGGAACACTAATTAGTCTTACATTTGGTCTTTTAACATATTGGGAACTCCAATTATTCTTAGATTTGGTCACTTAATCCCAAATTTCTTGGAGGATTTGTTCATTTTTCAAAGTTATTTTTTGTTTGCCTTTGTCATATTGGGTTAATTCAACAGCCTCGTTTTCCAACTCTGAAGTTCTTTCTTCTGCTTGTTTGATTCTATTCAGATTTTTCAGTGTATTTTGCATTTCTCTGTGTCCTTCATTTTCAGAAGGTGTAACTTTCTAAATTTATGCTGTCTGTTTCTCTGGGGAATTTTTTCTGTCCATATCCTGTAACATTTAAAATATTTCTTTTTTCTTTTTTTTTTTTTTTGTGGCCATTCAGAGATCTTTTCTTGGTTTGGATCTATTGCTGGTGAGCTAGTGTGATTTTTGGAGGGTGTGAAAGAACCTTGTTTTGTCATAGTATCAGAATTGTTTTTCTGTTTCCTTCTCATTTGGGTATGTAGCAGGACAAGCCACAGACAAAACTCCTCAGACACCAAGTTAAAGAAGGGGTTTATTCAGCGAGGGCATCGGCAAGACTCCTGTCTCAAGAGCTGAGCTCCCCGAGTGGGCAGTTTCTGTCCCTTTTAAGGGCTCACAACTCTAAGGGGGTGCATGTGAGGGGGTTGTGATTGAGCAAGCAGGGGGTATGTAACTGGGGGCTGCATGCACCGGTAATTAGATTGGAGCAAAACAATAGGGATTTTCACAGTGCATTTCTATACAATGTCTGTAATCTATAGAAAACATAACCGATTAGGTCAGGGGTTGATCTTTAACTACCAGGCCCAGGGTGTGGCACTGGGCTGTCTGCGTGTGGATTTCATTTCTGCCTTTTAGTTTTTGCTTCTTTCTTTGGAGGCAGAAATTGGGCCTAAGACGATATAAGGGGTGGTCTCCTTCCTCATTCCCCCATTATGAGACTCTCATTCATTTTATTAGTGGGAGTTCTCACTTTCATTTTCGCTACCCATGTCTTCTTGCAAGACAGAACGATAGTGATTCATATAGTACACTTGTGCTGAAGCATTTTGGTGAACTAAGGTAGCGATGAAGCTTTTTATCATTTGAAGAAGTACGGGTAGCAAACAAGGGAGCAGTAGGCAGGTTCCTATTATTATTATAACTCGTATTATAAGAATTTTAAATATTCCCAGCACTGGGAACCATTTTCCAAAATGGCCCCAGGATCAAATCCATGCCACACTTGCATGGGTACATGTGCCAGTTTTGTCATATCTCTATGTCTTCAACTACTTGCCCTTGATCATCTATGTGTAGACAGCAATTAGTAAGGCTAAATTTTCCACAGACCCCTGCTTCAGCTGCTAGCAAGTAGTCAAGAGCCAATCTATTTTGATAGATAGCATTTCTCATCTGAGTTTCTTGCTGGGCCAGAATAGTCAAGGCTCTGCTGGTTTTATTAGTGATTATTTTTAAGACAGTTTGTAACCATATGATTTGATTGATCATGTAAATGGGGGTCCAGTATCCCCACGAGCCATCTTGTGCCTAAGTAGCAGGCCCATAATATTGTACGATTCTCTCAGGGGGCCATTTATCATTTTTTTCAATTTCCTATAGCTGTGCTTCTCTTTTCGTGGGAAGCATAGACAGGGAAGCCCAGGAGTTCACCTGTTTTTATGGGCAGTAGGAAGAAAGATGGTTTAATAGTGCCAATAACACAACTACTTGTCCACTGATCAGGCAGCCTAGCGTAGGCTTTATGTCCACATATCCAGTATAGCCCAGTGGGGGCCTTCTAGTCCTGGTGGGACTCTGGATGGGCCAAAACAGTCTGCAAATTTGGAAATTTACTGAATGGATTTTTCTCTGTGTGGTTTGAATTCCACCATGTAGTCTTTCTACAGGAAGGGTGAAGTCCTTCTCCACTCTTGCTATACAGTATTGTCTAATGATTGAGGGTTTTAGTACATAGAAATTATCAGGGTGATTCTTTTGAGCTGGGAATTCATCAGGAACTGGGTCTGTAGGTACTAATTCTCAGGCTTCCCATGGCCATTAATCTCCTATTACAGTTCCTCCACATACATAACATGAAGTGACATTGAGAGACTGGGCTACATGCTTGGCTAATTGCAAAAATAAATTTCTTATTTTTCCTGGAATTTCTGGTACTGGCACATTTAGTTCATCGTAGAAAGTTTGAAACACTGGCTCAGGAAAGCATTTGTAAACTTCTCCTCGAACCAAGATATTTACTTGAGGATCCAGTCCAGCCCCATTGATTCCTAAGGTTACACGTTCCTGTTTTTTCCAAAAAGGATCAAGGGGATTGGTTATTACTAGCTCTAAGGGGTTACATTGTCCCTTAGTACAGGATGGGCAATTTTTTCCTTTCTGAAGGTGGACTGGATCCTTTTCATTTTTTTTTTTAATCCAAGTGCCCTAAATGACACAAGACAAGTATTTGCATTTATTAATGTATGACAGATGTACTTATTTTCTGCCAGATAGCCTCTTTTCTAATTAAGAGAACCTCACCTTATACCTAACTTATTATTATTAATGACAGCACAGGCATCAAATTTTAAGGTGACTTGTTTGGGTGACCCTTTTTCTTCTGTTTTGGCTAACACTTTACTCATATTGTTTATGAGCCCCCACCAGTCCTTAGTTCTTAATCTTATTTTAAAAACTGTGGTCATGGGAGGCTCAGATGGGTCATAACACACATCAGGTTGGTCATTTCCTGAGCTACATACCTTGTATAGAATAACATTATACAAACAAGTTCTTTTTAGAGTTCCAGTACATTTACAATAACTATAAAATAATAGGACTGTAGCAACCTTTCGTCCTACTTCAGTGACTTGATATATGCACTGGGAACAGCCCTCAGTCTGAGGAAGGTCAGTTGAAGTCCTTACTGTAAAAGTCCAAATTTTAAGGAAAATGAGTCCCACGATGAGTTTCCTCATGCTTTGGCCATGTATGGACCAGTCAGCTTCCGGGTGTGACTAGAGCAGGGCTTGTCGTCTTCTTCAGAGTCACTTTGCAGGGGCTGGTGAAGCTGCTCCCGTCCATATACTGCTCAGTCTACTGATGTTTAAGGATGGTCTCGGAGGTTGGGCCTGCTAGAATAAACTGAGTCCAACACCTCTATACAGTTATGCTCAACTGGGCTCTCTGATACCGGGAGCAAGGTGGTGGGGTTTTAGGGTATTGCAAACTTAAATGGTTATGTGGGGATTTTCACATAGCAAGCTTTGGTACTTGGTTAATCTAACATTTGTTAACCAATGATGTCCTTTGGTAGTTATTAAAGTTACCACAGCTTGGGGGGCCTTTATATTCACGTTTTGCCTAAGGGTTAGTTTATCTGCTTCTTGTGCTATCAGGGAAATTGCTGCTAGGGCCCTTAGACCTGGGGGTCAGGCTTTGGAAACCCTGTCTAGTTGTTTTGAGAGATGGGCCACTGGCCTTGGCCAGGGCCCCACAGTCTGGGTTAAAACTCCAACTGCCATTTTTTCTTCTTCTGACACATAGAGTGTAAAGAGTTTTGTCAGGTCAGGTAGCCTTAGGGCTGGGGCTGACATGAGTTTTTCTTTTAACTCATGAAAAACCTCGTTGCTGTTGGTTGTAATAGATATAGTTTAATCTACATTTTTATTAACTGTCACCCACCAAAATATTGACTTAAATTCTGCAGTTATTTGATTTCAAGCTTTAAATCAACATGGTATTCCTCGTGGGACTCCAATTGTGTCTAAATAGACATGAGAGTTGAAAGACCCATAAGGGGCTTCTCTTGCTTTATGACGTCTTATTTTTTTCCTTCTGGTTGATGAAATGCCAGGGTGAAAGGAATAGCCAATTGGACTAAAGTACAAGTGCCACTCCAGTTATTTGGCAGAGTGCCCAGTAAAGGTCCACCACAATTCCACCACACATCCACTTGGGGACGAACAAGGGCTGACTGATAAGCTCTTGAAAATTCTTAAGCTCACTGCATCCTTTCATGTCTCCAAGGAACGCTAAGTTTCCTCCCTGTTAGAGACACAAAGTGAACTTAGTGTTGGGAGATGGAAGGTGGATGATACCCCTGGGGGCTGACCCACAGCATGCCAGACTTTGGGATATAGCAGAGAGAGCTTGGCATGGCTTATTACCCCAGGCTGTAGAATCCTGGAAAAGGGCTACCATGCAGCCCACACCTGGTAGACTGGAGGACCACCTTAGTGGAAAGGGGACAGTCTGGGCCTCTGGCCTGCCATGTGCACAAGCATAACAATTGCTTTTGTTTAATGTGCAGATGGACTATTTGATCCATTTTAACCAGGCATTTGCATCTTGGTATCATGCCTTAATTGCTAACATTTGTTTTAGGTTTTTAACTTCTATGATCCTCTAGTAAAATGAACGTATGGTTTTAGGAAATTACAAAAACTGGCTGGGGCAGTCCATCCTTGCGCTGTAGTGATCCACAGAACGTTGGACCAACTATGGCATGAAAGCTCTACACTGGGGGGCAAGAATCCTGGTTGGCACTGGGGTCCTTATCGAAATCTCCCCAGATTAAATGGTCCCAGTTTACTAATGCCTAGTCTGAGGAGAATCAGGAGGGACAGAAGTACTTTTCTGAAGTAGAAAGCTGTCTTTGACTTGGCAAGTCCTCACAGGGTGTAACAAGGCAAGCATTAAATGCAATAGTTAGAGGTGAAATTGACTTGGTTATCTTAATAACTAGATGGTCAGCAATAGAATAAGGAAAGAAGAAAGTGTAATAGAATGGATGAAAAGAGTTAAATTTTTCTTAGATTTAGTTTGGTAGGGTTTTCCCCTGGGACTATGGTCCACGACTCTGGAGGGGGTGGCACTTTCTTGACTCAGGTGTGATGAGTCCATACTTTTTTTTTTTTTCTTTGTGCTGTACAAATGGCAGTCTCCGTGGTTAGCAGCACAAGGTAGGGTCCTCTTCCCAGGCTGGCTCATGTTTTTCTTCTTTCCACTCTTTGATGAGAACATGATCTTCAGGCTGGTGCTGGTTTACTGGAAATTCTAGGGGTGGTACATGTGTTAAAAGACTTTTAGGGTTTTTTTTTTTTTTTTGCAAGAAAGGAAAGGGGAAGATAAACCAATTATATAATTTTTAAGAAACTGATCTTTTGTTTTAAATGTGGGGACCTTGGCAGTGGACTTTATGGTCCTTAGTGCCTTTTTATTGAGAAATCTCCTTTAGCACCTATTTTTATTAGTTTTTAAATCAAAGAAAGCCAAATACCATTTTACCCTTAACAATGCTTCTCATATGATTTTTATGCCAGATAAGCTAAATTTTATCTTTATATTAGTGTGTTATTAATGTTAAACCTAATTTTAATGAAATCTTGTAGACATATTTATTTAATTTTTAATGTTTGACCATAAGGTAGGATTTTATAGACTGTTTTTAACCTTCTATAATTTTTGCTAAAGAGCAGGTTGGTGCTTTAAGAAAAACCTATCATGCTTTTACTTTAATGTCCAGTACACAGAAAAACTGGATGATACTTCTTTAACTTTAGCTAATATGTTTACACAAAGAATTTTCTTTACAATTAACATTTTAAAACTTGCTTAAATTTTTGAAACAATTTTTTTTAACTTTTTAATGTATATTCTTATGCCTCCTTATAATCCTTTTACCAAAGGTATATTTTACTTTTCTTATACACCTTGCACATAAACTGTTTCTTTTTTAATAGTTTTACATTCAGGAGGCCTAGTAATTTTAAAATTATACAACATTTTTTGCATAAATTCTTTTTTATAATATTTTTCTTTTTCATGACTTTTGCAGGCAATTCTTTGACGCCTCAACTTTCTGACTTATTACAGATGTTTCTTTTAACAGCCAGTTAATTTATTTCAGGACAAGAATTGACCATATAATACTCTTTTCATACAAATTCTGCCCCCTCTTTTTTTTCCCTTTTTTTTCCCTTAGGACTTCTGAACTGGTGAGGTGTGCTCACAGTGAGGTTTCCTCTAAAAGTTATTTATTTATTTATTTGTTAGCAAAGTAGTAGTTGCTACTATAGATTGAATGCATTTGGGCCACCCGCAGGTTACTGGGTTAAGGATTTTTGATAGGAAGGCCTCAGTGCTTTTGGGATATGCCCTTGTTTACACTGACAACAAAGTGGTATTGGAGTGTTATAGGGTTATGGAGAATATCTTCAATGATCAATTATGGGTTTTAAATTTACCTTGGTTTTTAAAGGAATAGGGTATACCTTTTTATTTTTCTTAACTACTTGTATATCTCTCTTTCTCTCTTTCTTTGACTTTGTCTCTTTGATTTTCCTTTTGCCTCTGTCTCTTCCTCTCTCTCTCTGCCCCTCTCTCTCTCTCTCACTCCCTCTTTGTCTGTCTCTTCCTCTCCATCTCTTCCTCTCTCTCTTTGCCCCTTTTCTTCTCTGTCTCTTTCCTTTCTCTCTGCTGGTCTTTTCTTCTGCCAGCTGCTTATGCTGCTGTTCTCTCAACCACTGTGTGTTGGGGTGGGAGGTCTAAAACCAGCCGTACCAAGTGTCTATGTACAGGAACTGGTCTGGGTTCCCTGGCTTACGTGTTACCTTGTGCCATACCTTTGAAACAAGGGACCTGTCCAGGCTTCCTTCTTCTTCTTTTTTTTTTTTCTTTTTTGAGAGGAGTCTTGCTCTGAGGCCCAGGCTGGAGTACAGTGGCGCCATTTTGGCTCACTGCAAGCTCCACCTCCCAGGTTCACGCCATTCTCCTGCTTCAGCCTCCCCAGTAGCTGGTACCACAGGTGCCTGCCATTGCGCCCAGCTAATTTTTTTGAATTTTTGGTAGAGACGGGGTTTTGCCGTGTTATCCAGGATGGTCTCAATCTCCTGACCTCGTGATCCACCCACCTCAGCCTCCCAGAGTGCTGAGATTACAGGCATGAGCCACCGCACCCAGCCCAGGCTTCCTTCTAATGGCCAACCTACCTCTAATGCTGGCCAGTCTATCTTACATGAAGTTTTAAGTTTTCCTAGTGTCATAGTACTCCATAGTCTCCTTTAAATTATTTTTTTTGAAATTTTTCAACATAGTTCCTAGTAAGGTGGTCTTATTTGTGCCTGATGTAAGACACATGCTTACATCACATGCACACCACAAAACAAAGAATGGGTAAAAAGGGCACACACACACTTCTGCAGCTTGCACCAAACCAAAATCAAAACCAAAATCAGAGTATCCAGAAATCCAAGCCAGGTCAAAACCAAAACCAAAGTATCAAGCAAGCCAAGTCAAGTCAAAAACACCCTGGGTGATCAGGCCATGCTTCCACTCAAATGGAGTAGGCAAGTTCCCAAGACCAATCCTGTCAAGCAATTCAAACCAAGTCAAAACCAAAACCAAGTGCTGATAAAGGCACACCGTGGGTGATCAGGCCACGCTTCCACTCAAATGGAGTGGGCAAATTTCAAAGACTAGTCTTACCGAATTTTAGATGTCCAGACTCCAAGTGCCCATTCCTTCCTGGTGTTCATCCACTGCTTTTATCCTCCACAGGGGGGACTTGCCACACACTGCTCTAGCGAGGCGTCCCACTGGGACAAAGCCTATCCAGGAGCACTCTCAGGATCTGCGTCACTCGGGCTGGTCGGAGTCCCCCGAAGGGATGTTCCACAGGGCAGGCTTAAGTCACCTAAGGAGCTGCCTTGACAGTCCACCAATCACCTCACTTCCCGGTCAAGGAACCAAGAAATGCAGCAGGAAGAGCCACAGACAAAACTCCTCAGACACCAAGTTAAAGAAGGAAGGGGTTTATTCAGCAAGGGCATCGGCAAGACTCCTGTTTCAAGAGCCGAGCTCCCCAAGTGAGCAATTTTTGTCCATTTTAAGGGCTCACAGCTCTAAGGGGGTGCATGTGAGGGGGTTGTGATTGAACAAGTAGGGGGTACATGACTGGGGGCTGCATTCACTGGTAATTAGATTGGAACAAAATAGGATAGGGATTTTCACAGTGCTTTTCTATACAATATCTGTAATCTATAGATAACATAACTCATTATGTCAGGGGTCAATCTTTAACTACCAGGCCCAGGGTGTGGCACCAGGCCGTCTGCCTGTGGATTTCATTTCTGCCTTTTAGTTTTCACTTCTTTGGAGGCAGAAATTGGGCATAAGTCTATGTGAGAGAGGTGGTCTCCTGCCTTGTAGAGTATGTCAGAGGGAAGATCTGGGGCTCAAGGGCTGCTGTTCAGATTTTGTACCATGGGGTGATCCCTTGAAGTGGTCCTCTCCCTTTTCTCCTAGGGATGGGACTTCCTGAAAGCCAGACTTCAGTGACTGTTATTTCTCTTTTGAGTCTAGCCACCTAGGGGAGCTATTAGGCTCTGGGCTGATACTGGGGAATGTCTGTAAAGGGTCCTGTGATGTGATCCATGTTCAGGTCTCTCCATGAATACCAGGACCTGCTCTGGTGGAGGTAGTAGGGGAGTGAGGTGGACTCTGTGTGGGACCTTGGTTGTAGTTTTGTTTAGTGTATTGGTTTTTTCAAATGCTGGTTGTGCTGGCAGTAAAGTTGTCACATGGGCAGATTCAGGACCTCTGGTTAGCCAGAATGTTACAGGCTGTGGAGTTATCTGCTATTTTCTCCTTTCTCCAGGCAGGGTTGTTGCTTTGTGAGATGCTGTAATGGTTGTGTGGTTGGCCTCCAGCCAGGAGGTGAGGCTTTCAACAGATCATCAGCTGCAGTAGTTTACGGAGGATACAAGTTTTCCCTGAAGTCACCTGGATAAGTATTCAGGTTTCTCAGGTGGTGGGTGGGGCCATAGAGCTTCCAAGAGATTACAAGTCTTTTGTCTTTGGCTTCCAGGGTAGACAGAGAAAGAACATCAGTTGGGGGTAGGGTTAGGTATGTCTGAGTTCAGACTATCCTTGGGCGGGGCTTGCTGTGGCTGCTGTGGGAGATGGAGGTGTGTTTCTCGGGCTAATGGAGTTACATTCCCAGGGCTATTATGGCTGCTTCTGCTGCATCACACAGGCCTTCAGGGAAGTGGGGGGAAAGCTGGCAGTGATGGGCCTCACCCAGCTCCCATGCAGCCAGAAAGGCCAGTCTCACTCCTCCTGTGCTCCCCCAACAGAATGGACTTTATATCCAGGGGCTGAGATCTTGCCAGAGAAAAGCCCACCTGCTGAGAAAGCAAGCAGGGCTTTCAGGTATTGCCCCTCCCTGCTGCAGTTTCAGTGCTTTTATTGGCACTTCCTGTTTGCCTCCCACCCCCAAATTCTCTCCTGGAAAATTCATGCTCAGTTGAAATTATCACAAAGTTCAGCTGGAAGTTTCCTTCTCCCTGTGGTCTTTCCCCAATTTTGCTGCCATCCCTCTGTTATAAATAATGTTTCAGTGCCGCAAAAGACATAGCACTTGAATATAAAATTTTCTTTTTAATTCTCAGCAAGGCAAGTTACTTCTATAGAAAGGTGCACCCTTACAGATGGAGCAATGGTGAGCTCACACTTGGACAAGGGAGGGAAACGGGTTCTTATCCCTGACACACGTGGCCCCTGCTGCTGTGTTGTTCCCCTATTGGCTAGAGTTAGACTGCACAGGCTAAACTAATTCCGACTGGCTAATTTAAAGAATGATGGGGTGAGTGGTTTGATGGGAAAAATGGCTATGACAGAGCAGGTAATTGGAATGAGCCAGGGTGGAGCAGGAAGCGAGAAAGGTTGCTTTACAAGAAAGTTAAGTTTAAAAGTTGAAGGCAAAGAATTGAACATACTGACATTGATTCTTTGAAAAGAAATTCAGAACTCATGTCTGACATCGGCAAAACATGAAAAGGAGAAATTGGGGGCAGGGGAAGAAGAAAACAAGGAGATTATGATGGTCCAGAATTCCAAACCATGGAATCATTGATGAGTAAATAGTGTCAGTAGCAGCTACATGGTTGCAAGATTAACCTTTGACTGAGCAATGAGTCATTGCCAATGTTGTCAAAGTGGTTACAAAGAAAGAGTGGCCTGAAAACTAAGCAGAGCAGGTGTGCGAGAGAATGGCAAATGGTGTAATGGATTTCCTGGACACCCCTGATGTGAACTGAAACACCACGAACAAGACAGTTCAGGTAGGTGACTGCATGCCATGTTATTGTATGACAACCAACAGTGTTTCTATATACAAAACAAGCAGTAGGAAGAAACAAGAGAAAATGAACCCAACTACATCTTCTGAGAAAGAAGGGTAATGAGGATGATTAAAACATAGTGTAAAGCCTGAGTAAACACAATATTGTAGTAGTCATTCATATATAGAAAAGCTAATCAATGAAAAAGTTGTAAAACTAACACAAATGCATATGGAAATGTAGTACAGTCATATCTCTCTTATTTGATTTATAATTTTTTATTTTTGTAAATTTTTGTGGGTACATAGTAGTTGTATATATTTACGGGATACATGAGATGTTTTGATGTAGGCATGCCATGTGAAATAATCATATCATGAAGAATGGTGTATCCATCCTTCAATAATTTATCCTTTGAGTTACAAACAATCCAATTACATTCTTTGTTACTTAAAAATATATGATTCAGTTATTATTCACTATAGCAGCACTATTGTGCTATCAGTAGTAGGTCTTACTCATTTTTTCTTTTTTTTTTTTTAGCTTTTTTTTAAGTTTTAGGGTACATGTGTACAACATGCAGGTTTGATAAATAGGTATACATATGCCATGTTGGTTTGTTGCACCCATCAACTTGTCATTTACATTAGGTATTCCTCCTAATGCTATCCCTCCCCCAGGCCCCCCCCACCCTGAAACAGGTCCCAGTGTGTGATGTTCCCTGCCCTGTGTCTAAGTGATCTCATTGTTCAATTCCCACATATAAGTGAGAACATGGGATATTTGGTTTTCTGTCCTTGTGATAGTTTCCTGAGAATGATGGCTTCCAGCTTCATCCATGTCCCTGCAAAGGATATAAACTCACCATTTTTTATGGCTGCATAGTATTCCTTGGTGCGTATGTGCCACATTTTCTTAATCCAGTCTATCATTGATGAACATTTGGGTTGGTTCCAAGTCCTTGCTCTTGTGAATAGTGCCACAAGAAACATGTGTGCATGTGTACCAAGACCAGCTTGGTTGGGGAGACCCTAACCCAGAGGCACTAGAGGAATTAAAGACACACACACAGAAATATAGAGGTGTGAAGTGGGAAATCAGGGGTCTCACAGCCTTCAGAGTTGAGAGCCTTGAACAGAGATTTACCCACATATTTATTAACAACAAGCCAGTCATTAGCATTGTTTCCATAGATATTAAATTAACTAAAAGTATCCCTTATGGGAAACGAAGGGATGGGCTGAATTAAAGGAATAGGTTGGGCTAGTTAACTGCAGCAGGAGCATGTCCTTAAGGCACAATCACTCATGCTATTGTTTGTGGCTTAAGAATGCCTTTAAGCTGTTTTCAGCCCTGGGTGGGCCAGGTGTTCCTTGCCCTCATTCCGTAAACCCATAAATTTCCAGCATGGGCGTTATGGCCAACATGAACATGTCACAGTGCTGCAGAGATTTTGTTTATGGCCAACAGAGATTTTGTTTATGGCTAGATTTTGGGGGACTTTTTCCCAACACATGTGTCTTTATAGTAGCATGATTTATAATCCTTTGGGTATATACCCAGTAATGGGATTGCTAGGTCAAATGGTATTTCTAGTTCTAGATCCTTGAGGGATCGCCATACTGTCTTCCACAATGGTTGAACTAACTTGCATTCCCACCAATAGTGTAAAAGTGTTCCTATTTCTCTACGTCATCTCCAGCACCTGTTGTTTCCAGACTTTTTAATTATTGCCATTCTAACTGGTATGAGATGGTATCTCATTGTGGTTTTGATTTGCAT
>NW_012114755.1:2518753-2564702 GCF_000951035.1 Colobus angolensis palliatus
ATCAGCTTAAGGAGATTTTGGGCTGAGACCATGGGGTTTTCTAAATATACAATCATGTCATCTGCAAACAGAGATAATTTGGCTTCCTCTCTTCCTATTTGAATAAGGTTTATTTCTTTCTCTTGCCTGATTGTCCTAGCCACAACTTCCAACACTGTGTTGAATAGGAGTGATGAGAGAGGGCATCCCTGTCTTGTGCCAGTTTTCAAAGGGAATGCTTCCAGTGTTTGCCCATTCAGTATGATATTGGCTGTGGGTTTATCATAAATAGCTTTTACTATTTTGAGATATGTTCCATCAATACCTAGTTTGAGAATTTTTAGCATGGAGAGCTGTTGAATTTTGTTGAAGGCCTTTTCTGCATCTATTGATAGTTATGTGGTTTTTGTGGTTGGTTCTGTTTATGTGATGGATTATGTTTATTGATTTGCGTATGTTGAGCCAGCCTTGCATCCCAGAGATGAAGCCGACCTGATCGTGGTGGATAAGCTTTTTGATGTGCTACTGGATTCTGTTTGCCAGTATTTTATTGAGGATTTTCACATTGATATTCATCAGGGATATTGGTCTAAAATTCTTTTTTTTTGTTGTGTCTCTGCCAGGTTTTGGTATCAGGATGATATTGGCCTCATAAAATGAATTAGGGAGGATTCCCTCTTTTTCTATTGATTGGAATAGTTTGAGAAGGAATGGTACCAGCTCTTCTTTGTACCTCTGGTAGAATTTGGCTCTGAATCTGGTCCTGGACTTTTTTTGGTTGGTAGGCTATTATTATTGCCTCAATTTCAGAGCCTGTGCTTGGTCTATTCAGAGATTCAACTTCTTGGTTTAGTCTTGGGACGGTGTATGTGTCCAGGAATTTATTCATTTCGTCTAGATTTTCTAGTTTATTTGTGTAGAGTGATTATAGTATTCTCTGATGGTAGTTTGTATTTCTATGGGATCGGTGGTGATATCCCCTTTATCATTTTTTTATTGCATCTATTTGATTCATCTTCCTTTTCTTCTTTATTAGTCTTGCTAGTGGTCTATCAATTTTGTTGATCTTTTCAAAAAACCAGCTCCTGGATTCATTGATTTTTTGAAGGGTTTTTTGTGTCTCTATCTCTTTCTGTTCTGCTCTGATCTTAGTTATTTCTTGCCTTCAACTAGCTTTTTAATTTGTTTGCTCTTGCTTCTCTAGTTCTTTTAATTGTGATGTTACGGTGTCAATTTTAGATCTTTCCTGCTTTCTCTTGTGGGCATTCAGTGCTATAAATTTCCCTCTACACACTGCTTTAAATGTGTCCCAGAAATTCTGGCATGCTGTGTCTTTTTTCTCACTGGTTTCAAAGAACATCTTTATTTCTGCCTTCATTTCATTATGTACCCAGTAGTCATTCAGGAGCAAGTTGCTCAGTTTGCATGTAGTTGTGCAGTTTTGAATGAGTTTATTAATCCTGAGTTTCAGTTTGTTTGCACTGTGGTCTGAGAGACAGTTTGCTGTGATTTCTGTTCTTTTATATTTGCTGAGGAGTGGTTTACTTTTAATTATGTGGTTAATTTTAGAATAAGTATGATGTGGTGCTGAGAAGAATGTATATCCTGTTGATTTGGGGTGGAGAGTTCTGTAGATGTCTGTTAGATCTGCTTTGAGCTGAGTTCAGGTCCTGAATATCCTTGTTAACCTTCTGTCTCATTGATCTGTCTAACATTGACAGTCGGGTGTTAAAGTCTCCCATTATTGTGTGGGATTCTAAGTCTCTTTGTAGGTCTCTGAGGACTTGCTTTATGAATCTGGGTGCTCCTATATTGGGTGCATATATATTTAGGATAATTAGCTCTTCTTGTTGAATGGATCCCTTTACCATTATGTAATAGCCTTGTCTCTTTTGATCTTTGTTGGTTTAAAGTCTGTTTTATCAGAGACTAGGATACATCCCTTGCTTTCTTTTTTTCTTTTTCTTTCTTTATTTCTTTTTTTTTTTGTTTTTGCTTTCCATTTGCTTGGTAGATCTTCCTCCATCCCTTTATTTTGAGCCTATGTGCATCTTTGCAAGTGAGATGGGTCTTGTGAATACAGCACACTGATGGGTCTTCACTCTTTATCCAATTTGCCAGTCTGAGTCTTTTACTTGGGACATTTAGCCCATTTACATTTAAGGTTAATATTGTTATGTGTGAATTTGATCCTGTCATTATGATCTTAGCTGGTTATTTTGCCCGTTAATTGATGCACTTTCTTCATGGTATCAATGGTCTTTACAATTTGGCATGTTTTTGCAGTGACTGGTACTGGTTGTTCCTTTCCATGTTTAGTGTTCTTGTAAGGCAGGCCTGGTGGTGACAAAATCTCTAAGCATTTGCTTGTCTGTAAAGGATTTTATTTCTCCTTCACTTATGAAACTTAGTTTGGCTGGATATGAAACTCTGGGTTGAAAATTCTTTTCTTTAAGGATGTTGAATATTGGCCCCCACTGTCTTCTAGCTTGTAGGGTTTCTGCCAAGAGATCCACTATTAGTCTGATGGGCTTCCCTTTGTGGGTAACTTGACCTTTCTCTCTGGCTGCCCTTAACATTTCTTCCTTCATTTCAAACTTGGTGAATCTGACAATTATGTGTCTTGGGGTTGCTCTTCTTGAGGGGTATCTGTGGTATTCTCTCAATTTCCTGAATTTGAATGTTGGCCTGCCTTGCTAGGTTGGGGATGTTTTCCTGGATAATATCCTGAAGAGTGTTTTCCAACTTGGTTCCCTTCTCCCCATCACTTTCAGGTAGACCAGTCAAACATAGATTTGATCTTTTCACATAGTCCCATATTTCTTGGAGGCTTTGTTTCTTTTTACTCTATTTTCTCTAACCTTGTCTTCTTGTTTTATTTCATTAATTTGATCTTCAATCACTGATACCCTTTCTTCCACGTGATCAAATCAGCTACTGAAGCTTGTGTATGCATCACGAAGTTCTTGTGCCATGGTTTTCAGCTCCATCAGGTCATTTAAGGTCTTCTCTACACTGTTTATTCTAGTTACCCATTATGTAACCCTTTTTCAAGGTTTTTAGCTTCCTTGCGATGGGTTCAAACATGCTCCTTTAGCTCAAAGAAGTTTGTTATTACTGACCTTCTGAAGCCTGCTTCTGTCAACTCATCAAAGTCATTCTCCATCCACCTTTGTTCCATTGCTGACGAAGAGCTGCGATCCTTTGGAGGAGAAGAGGTGCTCTGATTTTTAAAATTTTCAGCTTTTCTGCTCTGGTTTCTCCTCATCTTTGTGGTTTTATCTACCTTTGGTCTTTGATGTTGGTGACCTAGAGATGGGGTTTTGGTGTAGATGTTGTTTTTGTTGATGTTGATGCTATTCCTCTCTGTTAGTTAATTTTCCTTCTAACAGTCAGGTCCCTCAGCTGCAGGTCTGTTGGAGTTTGCTGGAGGTCACTCCAGACCCTGTTTGCCTGGGTATCACCAGTGGAGGCTCAGTTGGAAATGAAGAAATCACCTATCTTCTGCATCAGTCACGCTGGGAGCTGCATACCGGGGCTGTTCTATTTGACCATCTTGGAACAGATCCCTTTCTTACTCATTTTCTCTAACCATTTTTTGTGCCTGTTAACCATCCCCACTTCCCCCCACACACACTCCCATGACCCATCCCAGCCTCTGGTAACCATCTTTCTACTCTGAATGTCCATGAGTTCAATTGTTTTGATTTTTACATCCCACAAACAAGTGAGAAAGTGTGATGTTTGTCTTTCTGTGCCTAGCTTATTTCACTTAAGATAATGATCTCGAGTTTTATCTATGCTGTTGTAAATGATTGGATCTCATTCTTCTTTATGGCTGAATAATACTCCATTGTGTATATGTACCACATTCTCTTTATCCATTCATCTGTTGATGGACACTTAGGTCGCTTTTAAATCTTGGCTATTGTAAACAGTGTTGCAACAAACATAAGAGTGCAGATAGCCCTTTGACATATGAATTTCCTTTCTTTTTTGTATACCCAGCAGTACGATTAGCTGAATCATCTAATAGCTCTATTTTTAGTGTTTTGAGGAACCTCCAAACTGTTCTCTATAGTGGTCATACTAATTTATTAACATATTTTTACCAACAGTATACAAGGGTTCCCTTTTCTTCACATCTTCACCAGCATTTGTTATTTCTTGTCTTTTGGACATAAACTATTTTAACTGGGATGAGATGACATCTCATTGTAGTTTCAATTTATATTTCTATGATGTTCAGTGAGGTTGAGCACCTTTTCATATACCTCTTTGCCATTTATGTCTTCTTTTGAGAAATGTCTATTCAAATCTTTTGCCCATTTTTAATCAGATTATTGGATTTTTTTTCCCCTGTAGACTTGTTTTAGCTCCTTGTATATTCTAGTTATTAATCCCTTGTCAGATGGGTAGTTTGCAAATATATCCACCCATTCTGTGGGCTGTGTCTTCATTTTGTTGATTGCTTTCTTTGCTGTGCAGAAGCTTTTAAACTTGATGTAATCTCATTTGTTTATTTTTGCTTTGGTTGCCAGTGCTTGTGGAGTATTTTTCAAGAAATCCTTGCCCAGACCAATGTCCTGGAAATTTTCACCAATGATGTTGATTCTTCCAGTACATAAACATGAAATGTCTTTACATTTTTTTCTGTCCTCTTTCATTTCCTTTATCAGTGTTTTATAGTTTTCATTATAGATATTTCACTTCATTGGTTCAGTTAATTTCTAGGTATTTAATTTTATGTGTGGCTATTGTAAATGGGATTACCTTTTTCTTTTTCTGGTTTTTAACTGTGGACATATAACAATGCTACTAATTTTTGTATGTTGATTTTTTTATCCTATCACTTCACTGAATTTGTTTATCAGTTCTAATAGTTTCCTTGTGGAATCTTTAGGTTTTTCCAAATATAAGATTTTTATTAGCAAACAAGGATAATCTGACTTTATCCTTTCCAATTTGGATGCCCTTTATACCTTTCTCTTGTCTTCTTGCTGTAGCTAGGACTTCCAGTACTATGCTGGATAACAGTGGTGACAGTTGACATCCTAGCTGTGTTCCAGTTCTTGAGGGAAGACTTTGTTTCCTCCCATTTAGCATGATACTAATTGTGGGTCTGTCTTATATGACTTTTACTTTAAGGTATGTTCCCTCTATATCCAGTTTTTGGAGGTTTTTTTTTTCTTTTTTTCCTGAAGGGATACTTAAATTTATCAAATTCTTTTTCAGTGACAGTTGAAATGGTCTTTTTTTTTTTTTTTGTCCTTCATTCTGTTGATATGATGCATCACGTTGATTGATTTGCATATGTTGAACCATTCTTGCATCCCAGTGATAAATCCCACTTGGTCTTGATGAATGATCTTGCTAATTTATTGTTAAATTTGGATTGCTGATATTTTGTTGAGGCTTTTTGCATCAATATTTATCAGAGATATTGGCCTGTAGTATTCTGTTTTTAATGTTTCTTTGCCCGGTTTTGGTATCAAGGTAATACTAATCTTGTAGAATGAATTTGGAAGTATTCCTGTCTCTGCGATTTTTCTGAATAATGTGAGTAGGATTAATTCTTTAAATATTTGGTAGAATTCAGCAATGAAGCCATAGAGTCCTGGTGTTTTTTTTTTTTTTTTTTTTTTTTTTTGTGAGATTGCGTGTTGATCTTTTCAGAGTTGTGATGTCTTCGTGGTTCAATCTTGGTAGGGTGTATGTATCTAGGATTTTTTCTGTTGGGCTATAGTTGTTCATAGTAGCCACTAGTGATTATTTGAATTTCTGCAGTATCAGTTTAGTGTCTCTTTTCATGTTTGATTTTATTTATTGGGATCTTCTCACTTTTTTTTTTATTAGTCTGGCTAAAGTTTTTGGAATTTTGTTTAACTTTTCAAAAAACCAGCTTTCAGTTTTTATTGATATTTTATATTTTTTCATTTCAATTTAGTTTATTTCTGCTTTGGTCTTTGTGATTTCTTTTCTACTACAAGTTTTGGGTTCAGTTTGCCCTTGCTTTTCTGGCTATTTAAGAGGCATTGCTAGATTATTTATTTAAAGCTTTTCTTCTTTTTAACTGTAAGCACCTATAGCTCTAAATTTCTGTCTGGGTACTGCTTTTGCTGTATCTCATAGGTTTTGGCATGTTGTGTTTCTATTATTATTTGCTTAGAGAGGTTTTTAAATTTTCTTCTTAATTACTTCATTGACCTATGGGTCATTCAGAAGCATATTGTTTAATTACCATGTATTTGTATGGGTTCCAAAATTATTCTTGTTAATAATTTCAAGTTTTATTTCATTGTGATCAGGGAAGATGCTTGATATTTCAATTTTTTGAATGTTTTAAGTCTTGCTTTCTGATCTAACATATGGTCTGTCTTCGAGAATGATCCATGTGCTGAGGAAAAGAAATATTCTGCAGTTCTTGGATAAAATGTTCTCTGTGTATCTATTAGGTCCATTTTGTCTATAGTGCAGATTAATTCTGACATTTCTTTGCTGATTTTCTGTCTAGAAGATTTGTCTAATGCTGAAAGTCTCCAGCCATTATTGTACGGGGGCTAGCTCTCTATTTAGCTGTAATAATGTTTGCTTATATATCTGTGTGCTCCAGTGTTGGATGCATATATATTTAAAATTGTTATATCCTCTTGGTGAACTCAACCCTTTATCATTATATAGTGATCTTCTTTGTCTGTTCTTAAAGTTTTTGCCTTGATATCTATTTGGTTGATAAAAGTATAGCTACTCCTGCTTTTTTTGGTTTCCATCGGCATGAAGTATCTTCTTCCATACCTTCATTTTCAGTCTATGTGTGTCTTTACAGGTAAAGTGTTTCTTGTAGGCAACAGATCAATGGGTCTTGGTTATTCATCTACTCAACCAGTCTATGGCTTTTGATTGGAGAGCTTAGTCGATTCAATAACATTCAGTATTAATATTGATAAATAAGGACTTACTCCTGCCATTCTGTTATTTGTTTTCTGGTTGTTTTGTGGTCTTCTCTTTCTTCTTTCTTTCATTCCTGACTTCCTCTAGTGAAGATGATTTTTCTGATAATATAAGTTGGCTTTTTACTTTTTATTTTTTGTGTATTTATTGTATATTTCTTGATTTGAGGTTACCAAAAGGCTTGCAAATACTTTTATAACCCATTACTGTAACCTAGTAATAGCTTAATACTATTTACATAAACAAGCAAAAAGAAAACTAATAAAAACGCTCCTTAACTTCATTCCCTGGTTTTGTTTTGTTGTTTCTATTTATATCTTAATGTACTGACCATGTCTTAAAGTGTTATAATAATCTGTGTTTTTTTGTGTATTTACTATTATCAGTACATTTTGTAACTTCAGGAGATTATTTATTGTTCATTAATGTCATTTTCTTTCTGATTAAAGTACCCCATTTAGCATGTCTTGTAGAATGGCTGTGGTATTGATAAAATCCCTCAGCTTTTTTTTGTCTGGGAAAGTCTTTATTTCTTCATATTTAAAGAATATTTTTACCAGATATACTATTCTGGGGTAAAAGTTTTTTCTTCAGCACTTTAAATGCCACTCCCTCCTGGCCTGTAAGGTTTCCTCTCAATAGTCTGCTGCTAGATTGTTGAAACTCCAATATATGTTATTTGTCTCTTTTCTCTTGCTGTTTTTAGGATTCCTTCTTTATTCTTTATTCTTGACCTTTATGAGTTTAACTATTAAATGCTTTGAGGTAGTCTTATTTGAGCTAAATTTTCTTGGTGTTCTATAACCTTCTTGTACTTGGATATTGATATCTTTCTCTAGGTTTGGGAAGTTCCCTGTTATTATCCCTTTGAATAAACTCTGTATACCATCTCTTTCTCTGTCTCTTCTTTAAGGCCAATAACTCTTAGATTTGCTTTTTTGCAGCTATTTTCTAGATCCTGCAACTGTACTTCATTGTCTTTTATTTTTGTCTTCTCTATGTATTTTCAAATAGCCTTTCTTCAAGCTCACTAATGCTTCTGCTTGATCCATGTTACTGTGAAATGACTCTCATGCATTCTTCAGTAAGCCAATTGCATTTTTCAGTTCCAGAATTTCTGCTTTGATTTTTTAAAAATTAAAGATTTCAATCTCTATGTTAAATTTATCTGATAAAATTCTGAATTCTTTCTCTGTGTTATCTTGAATATCTTTGAGTTTCCTTAACACAGATATTTCAAATTATCTGGAAGGTCACATATCCCTGTTTCTCCAGAATTGGTTCCTAGTGCCTTGTCTAGTTCATTAGGTGAGGTCATGTTTTCCTTAATGTTGTTTATGCTGGTAGATGTTCTTCAGTGTCTGAACATCGAAGGGTTAGGTATTTATTGCAGTCTTCACTGTCTGGACTTTCTGCTTTTGGGGGGCACACCAGGCCATTTAATGCTGTGGTTCTTGCAGACTTGTAGACATGCCACCTTGATGGTGTTGGACAGAATCTGGGAGAATTCTCTAGATTACCAGACAGAGACTACTGTAGTCTTTCCTTACCTTTTCCCAAACATACAGAGTCTCTCTCTTGCTGTGTTCTGAGCCACCTAAACCTGGGGGTGGAGTGAAACAAGCACCCCTGTGGCTACCACTACTATGACTGTGCTGGGTCTGATCTGAAGCCAGCACAGTACTGGGTCTCATCCAAAGGCCTGCTGTAACCACTCCCTGGCTACTGTTTATGTTCCCTCAAGGTCCTAGGCCTCTATCAGTATGTGGCAAATTCAGCCAGGCCTATGTCTGTCCCTTCAGGACAATGGGATCCCCCAGGCCCTGGGTGGGTCCAGAAGTACTATTTGGGAACCAGAGTCTAAAGTCAAAACCGTTAGGAGTCTACCTGATATTCTATTCCATTGCAGCTGAGCTGGCCCTCAAACCACAAGACACAGTCCTTGCCACTCTTCCCTCCCCCTCACAAAGGCAGAGGAGCCTTACTCTGTAGCCACCACCATGCCTGGTCACAAGGAGTCCTCTCAGACTACCACCAATATTCCCTTAAGGCCCAAGGTCTCTTAAGTCAGCTTATGGTGAATGTTGCCTGTCCTGGGACTCACCCTTCAGAAAAGTGGACTTTCCTCTATCCCAGAGCAGGTCCAGAAATGCTGTTCCAGAGTCAAGTCCTAGAAACAGGGATCCCAAAGAGACTGCTTGGTGCTCTACCCCTATATGGCATTGTTGGTACCTGAAGCCAGCAAGTCTCAGCCTCACCAAGGCCCTTGATGTAGTATTGCTGCCACATCTGGGTATTCCTGCTGGTTATTTAGGGCCCAAGGGCTTTTAAGTTTTCAGGTTATGAGTGCTGGGAGGACTGGGTTCTTTCCTTTAAGGAAGTGGGTTCTCTCTACCCCAGAGTATGTCTAGAAATGTTGTCTGGGAGCTAGGGCCTGGAATGGGGGCCTCAGGACTGACCTGTGCTTTATCTTGCTGTGGCTGAGCTGGTATCCAAGATGCAAGACAAAGTTTTCCCCAGGCTTCCCTCTCCTCTCCTCAAGCAGAAGAAAGGGAGCCACAAACTGTGCAGCCTGGGTTAGTGGAGGGTTGTTGATTCCAGCACTACTTTAGCCATCCCAGCTAGTATGTCAGTGGGTGGCATCCCCTGCTCCCTAGTCCATGCCTCTGGGCCTAGTTCAGCCCTAGGACTCACCTATGCATTACAGTACTTACGGCCTAGACTGCCTTTCAAGATTAGACACCCAGAACACTTTGGCCCTAGGTGGCAAGGTTTGCAGGCACTTAAGTTCAGACTGCTGGGGTGGATTTCCCCTCTGGCTAGGGCTGCTTTAATTGCTCCCTCTGTGGGCGGGGGTCAGCAGAGTTCAATACCTTACAATTGCTGTGTTCTCCCTCCCCCAGCACCCAGAGATGCTGTCAGCACCATACTGCCTCTGCTAGGGGTCAGGGATGGGTGGTGTCTGTGATTCAGGGCTGTTTTTTCTATCTCTTCAGTGCCTCTTTCAGGAATATGAAGTTAAAAGTAGGTATTGGGAGTGCTTACCTGATTTTTGGTTCTTACGAAGGTGTTTTTGTCCATGTAGATGGTCGTTAACTTTGTGTCCTTGCTTGGGGGACAACTGGGGAAGATTTCTATTCCACCATCTTGCTCTGCCTCCCTCCTGCATCTCATTTTATCTTGCTTCACTTTATTGGGCTTCACACATATTGCATTTATAGAAGTTTAAAGTTTGTGGCAACCTTGTCTGTCAGCAAAATTTTTCCAGCAACATATACTCACTTCAGGTCTGTGTGTCACATTTTGGTAATTTTCACAATATTTCAAAATTTAAAATTATTATTCTATCTGTTATAATAACTTGTAATCAGTTATCTTAGATGTTACTTATTGTAACTGTTTTGGGACACCACTGACCATGCCCATAAAAGACTGTGAGCTTAGTTGGTAAGTATTATGTGTGTTCTGACTGCCCCACTGACAGGCCATTCCCCCAGCTCCCTTCTTGGGTGTCCTTATTCACTGGGACACAAAAATATTGAAATTAAGTCAACTAATAATGCCACAATGGAGAATAAGTGTTCAAGGGAAAGAAAGAGTCCCATACCTCATACTTTAGATCAAAAGTTAGAAATGATTAAACTCAGTGGGAAATGCATGAAAGCTGAAAGCTAAATTAGGGAGAAAGTGAGGCTTCTTTTGCCAAATAGTTCACAACGTTTTGAATGCAAAGGAAAAGTTCATGAAAGAAATGAAAGTGCTACTCCAGTGAACACATGGATTATGAGAAAGAGAAACAGCATTATTGATGATATGAAGAAAGTTTTAGTGGTCTGGCTCAATAAAACCAGCTACAACATTCCCTCAAACCAAAGCCTTATCCAGAGCAAGGCCCTTCTTCTCCTCAAGTCTATGAAGGATGAGAGAGATGAGGAAACTAGAAGAAAAATTTAGTTCATGAGTAAGTAAAGTAAAGTAAGTAAAAAAGCCCTATCCATAACAAAAGTTCAAGGTAAAACAGCAAGTGCTGATGGAGAAGATGCAGTATGTTAGGCAGAAGGTCCTGCTAAGATAATTGATGAAGGTGGCTACATTAAACAACGATTTTCAGTGTAGACTAAACCATCTTCTATTGGAAGAAGATGCCATCTAGAACCTTCATAGCTGAAGAAGAGACTCAATGCCTGGCTTCAAAGAACAGGCTGATTCTTTTATTAGAGGTGAATGCAGTTGATGACTTTAACTTGAAGCCAGTGGTCATTTATCATTCTAAAAACACTAAAGCCCTTAAAAACTAAGGTAAATAGATCCTGCCAATCCTCTATACATGCAACAACAAAGCCTGGATGACAGCTCTTCTGTTTACAGCATCAATTAATGAATGTTTTAAGCCCACTGTTGAGACCTTGTACTCAGAAAAAAGATTCTTTTCAAAAAATTACTGCTTGTGGTCAATGCACCTGGTCACCTATGAGCTGTGATAGAGATGTGCAGGAAATGAATATATTTTTCATGCCTCCTAACACAATATCCATCTGTGCCCTTGGACCAAGAAGTAATTTTGACTTTTAAGCTTTGTTATTTTAGAAATATATTTCAGAAGGCTATAGCTGCAATATATAGTGATGCCTCTGATGGATCTGGGTAAATTGAAAATCTTCTGGAAAGGATTCACCACTCCATATGCCATTAAGAACATTTGTGATTCATGGGAGAAGGATAAAATATAAATATTATCAAAATTTAGAAGTTGATTCAAACTCTCATGGATGATTTCAAGAGGTATAAGACTTCAGTGGAGGAAGTAACTGAATATGTGGTAGAAATAGCAAGAGAATTAGAGTTGAAAGAAGAGCTGGAGATGTGAATAAATTGTTTCAATCTCATGATAAAATTCAAGTGAATGAGGAGTTGCTTCTTGCAGATGCACAAATCAAGTGGTTTCTTGAGATGGAATCTAATTCTGGTGAAGACGCTATGAACATGACTGAAGTGACAACAAAGGATTTAGACTATAACGTAAATTTAGTTGATAAAGCAGTGGCAGAGTTTGAGAGATATGACTCCAGTTTTATTTATTCATTGATTTTTAAATTTTAGGTTTGAGGGTACACGTGAAGGTTTGTTATACAGATAAACATATGTCATGTCAATTTGTTGTCCATATTATTACATCACCCAGGTATTAAGCTCAGTACCCATTAATTATCTTTTCTGCCCCTCCTCCCACTCTCCCCATTCAAGTAGACTCTAGCGTCTGTTGTATCCTTCTTCATGTTCATAAGTTCTTATTATTTAGCTCCCACTTATAAGTGAGAACAGGTAGTATTTGGTTTTCTGTTTGATATGGTTTGGCTCTGTCCCCACCCAAATCTCATCTTGAATTGTAATTCCTATAATCCCCACATGTTGACCAAGTAGGAGGTAATTGAATCATGGGGGTGGCTACCCCCATGCTGTTCTTGTGATAGTGAGTTCTCATGAGATCTGATGGCTTTATAAGGGGCTTTTTCCTGCTTGCTTGGCACTCATTCTCTTGCTGTCTTGTGAAGAGGTGCCTTCTGCCATAATTGTAAGCTTCCTGAGGCCTCCCCAGCCATGCAGAACTGTGAGTCAATTGAACTTCTTTTCTTTATAAATTACCCAATCTCTGTGTATTAGTCCATTTTCACACTGCTGATAAAGACATACATAAGACTGGGAAGAAAAAGAGGTTTCATGGACTTACATTTCCATGTGGCTGGGAAGGCCTCACAATCATGGCAGAAGGCAAGGAGAAGCAAGTCACATCTTACATGGATGGCAGTAGGCAAAAAGAGAGCTTGCGCAGGGAAACTTCCATTTTTAAAACCATCAGATCTTGTAAGACTCATTCACTATCACAAGAACAGCACAAGAAAGACCTGGTGGGAAGTGATTGGATCATGGGGGGCAGTTTCTCAGGCTATTTTCATTATAGTGAAGGAGTTCTTGTGAGAGCTTATGGTTTTAAAAGTGTTTGCAAGTTCCCCTGTCACAGCTTTTCTCTCTTGCTTGCCACCATGTAGGACATGCTTTGTTTCCCTTTTGCCTTCCGCCATGATAGTGAGATTCTTGAGGCCTCCGAGCTGTGCTTCCTATTAAGCCTGTGGAACTACGAGTCAATTAAAGTTCTTTCCTTTATAAATTGCCCCTTCTCAAGCATTTCTTTATAGTAGTGTGAAAATGTACTAATATAGAAAATTTATACCAACAGAGTGGGATACAGCTATAAAGATAACCAAAAATGTGGAAGTGACTTTGCAACTGGGTAAGAGGCAGAGGTTGTAATAGTTTGGAGGGCTCAGAAGAATACAGGAAGGTGTGGGAAAGTTTGGAACTTCCTAGAGACTTGTTGAATGGCTTTGACCAAAATGCTGATAGTGATATGGATGATGAATTCCAGGCAGAGGTGATCTCAGATGGAGATGGGAACAAGAGTAAAGGTGACTCTTGGTATGCTTTAGCAAAGAGACTGGCAGCATTTTGCCCCTGCCCTAGAGATTTGTGGAACTTTGAAATTGAGAGAGATGATTTAGGGTATGTAGCAGAAGAAATTTTTAAGCAACAAAGCATCCAAGAGGTGACCTGGATTATTCTGAAAGCATTCAGTTTTACGTGTTCACAAAGAGATGGTTTGAAATTGAAACTTATGTTTAAAAGGGAAGCAGAGCATAAAGGTTTGGAAAATTTGCAGCCTGACCATGTGAAAGGAAAGAAAAACCAATTTTCTGGGGAGGAATTTAAGCAGGCTGCAGAAATTTACATAAGTAATGAGGAACTGAATGTTAATATCAGAGACAGTGGGGAAAATGTCTCCAGGGCATGTTAGAGACCTTTGAGGCAGCTCCTCCCATCACAGGCACAGAGGCCTAGTAGGGAAAAATAGCTTTTGTGGGCCAGGCTCAGGGCTCCACTACTCTGGGCAGCCTCAGGACTTAGTGCCCTGCAATCCCAGCTGCTCCAGCTCCAGCCATAGCTAAAAGGTATAGCTTGGGCCATTGCTTAGCCTTGGCAGCTTCCAAGTGGTGTTGAGCCTGTGGGTGCACAGAATACAAGAGATGAGCTTTGGGAATTTCTGCCTAGATTTCAAAGGATATATGGAAATGCCCAGATGTCCAGGCAGAAGTCTGTTGCAGCAGTGAACCCCTCATGGAGGACCTCTACTAGGGCAGTGCAGAAGGGAAATATGGTGTTGGAGCCCCTACACAAAGTCCACTCTGGGGCACTCCTGCTGGAGTTGTTAAAAAAGGGCCACTATCCTCCAGAGTCCAGAATGGCAGATCCACTGACAGCTTGTACTGTACGCCTGAAAAAGTTGCAGACACTCAATGACAGCCTGTAAAAGCAGCTGTAGGGGCTGTATCCTGCCAAGCTACAGGGGCAGAGCTGCCCAAGACTGTGGGAGCCCACCCCATGCATCAGTGTCCCCTGGATGTGAGACATGGAATTAAAGGAGGTCATTTTGGACCTTTAAGATTTAAAGACTGACCTGTTGGATTTCAGACTTGCATGGTGACTATAACCCCTGTGTTTTGGCTAATTTCTTTCATCGAGGAATGGGAACATTTATGCAATGACTGTACCCTCATTGTATCTTAGATATAACTAACTTGTTTTTTAACTTTACAGGGTCATAGGTGAAAGGAACTTGTCTCAGATGAGACTTTGGACTTGGACATTTGAGTTAATGCTGTAATGAGTTAAGATTTTGGGGGACTATTGGAAAGGCATAATTGGTTTTGAAATGTGAAAGAGACATGAGATTTGGGAGCGGCTGGGGGTGGAATCATATGGTTTGGCTCTGTGTTCCCCACCAAAACCTCATCTTGAATTGTAATCCCCACATGTGGAAGGAGGGACCCAGTGGGAGGTGATTGGATCAGGGGGGTGGTTTCCCGCATTCTGTTCTCATGATAGGGAGGGAGTTCTCATGAGAGCTGATGGTTTTAAAAATGTTTGGAAGTTCTCCCTTTGCAACTCTTCCTTCACCTGCTGTCATGTAAGACATGCTTTTGCTTCACCTTCTGCCATAATTGTATGTTTACTGAGGCTTCCTAGCCATGCTTCCTGTTAAGCCTATGGAACTGTGAGTCAGTTAAACCTTCCCTTTATAAATTACCCAGTTTAGGCATTTCTTTATAGCAGTATGAAAATGAATTAATACAAGTACCATGTTTTTAACCCCAATTTTAAAAGAAATTCTACTGTGGGTAAAATCCTATCAAATAACATTGCATGCTACAGTAAAATCTTTTGTAAAAGGAAGAGTCGACCAACATGACAAACTAAACTATTGCATTATTATTATTATTACTACTACTACTACTTTTGAGACAGAGTCTCACTGTTGCCCATACTGGAGTGCAGTCGTGCAATCATGACTCCCTGCAAATTCCACCTCCTGGGCTCAAGTCATTCTGCCTCAGCTTCCCAAGTGGCTGTGACTACAGACATGTGCTGCTGCACCCAGCTAATTTTTGTATTTTTTGTGGAGGTGGGCTTTGCCATGTTGTCCAGGCTGGTCTTGAACTCCTGAGCTCAGGTGATCCTCCTGACTTGGCCTCCCAAAGTGCTGGGTTTACAGGTGTGAACCATTGTGCCTGGCCGTGTTGCCTTATTTTAAGATTTTGCCACAGCCACTCTAACCTTCAACAACCACTACCCTGATCAGTAGGTAGTGATCAACATTGAGGAAAGACCCTCCAAAGTAAAAAAGTTTATGACTCAGATGATCATCAGCATTTCTTATATAAAGTATTTTTTAATTAAGGTACATACTTTTCTTTAGACATCATGCTATTGCACTCAATAGATGATGGGATAGTATAAAAATACTTTTTTCATCTTTTTAAAACTTTTCCATAAATTACTGGGGTACAGGTGGCATTTGGTTACATGAGTAAGTTCTTCAGTGGTGATCTGTGAGATCCTGTTGCACCCATCACCTGAGCAGTATACATTGCACCATATTTGTAGTCTTATCTTTTGTCCCCTCCCACTAATTCCCCCAACTTCCCAAAGACCATTGTGTCATTCTTATGCCTTTGCATCCTCATAGCTTAGATCCCACATATCAGTGAGAACATACAATGTTTGCTTTTCCATTCCTGAGTTACTTCAGTTAGAATAATAGTCTTCAGTCTCATCCAGGTCACTGCAAATGCTGTTAATTCTTTCCCTTTTATGCTGTGTAGTATTCCATCATGTATATATAGCACAGTTTCTTCATCCACTCGATTGATGGGCATTTGGGTTGGTTCCACGATTTTGCAAATGTGAATTGTGCTGCTATAAACGTGCGTGTGCAAGTATCTTTTTCGAATAATGACTTTTTTCCTCTGGGTAGATATCCAGTGTTGGAATTGCTGAGTCAAATGGTAGTTTTACTTTCAGTTCTTTAAGGAATCTGCATACTGTTTTTTATAGTGGCTGTACTAGTTTGCATTCCCACCAGCAGTGTAGAAGTGTTCCCTGTTCACCATATCCTTGCCAACATCTACTCTTTTTTGATTTTTTGATTATGGCCATTCTAGCAGGAGTAAGGTGGTATTGTGTTGTAGTTTCGATTTGCATTTCCCCGATCATTAGTGATGTTGAGCATTTTTTCATATGTTTGTTGGCCAATTGTATATCTTCTTTCAAGAACTGTCTATTCATGTCCTTAGCCCACTTTTTGATGAGATTTTGTTTTTTTCTTACTGATTTGTTTGAATTCATTGTAGATTCTGGATATTAGTCCTTTGTCGGATGTATAGATTGTGAAGATTTTCTCTGACTCTGAGGATTGTATGTTTATTCTTCTTACTGTCCCTTTTGCTGTGCAAAAGCTCTTTAGTTTAATTAGGCCCCAGCTACTTACCTTTGTTTTTATTGCATTTTCTTTTGGGTTCTTGGTCATGAAATCCTTGCCTAAGCCAATGTCTAGAAGGGTTTTTCCAATGTTATCTTTTAGAATTTTCATAGTTTCAGGTCTTAGGTTTAAGTCCTTAATCCATCTTGAGTTGATTTTTGTATAAGATGAGAGAAGAGGATCTAATTTCATTCTCCTACATGTGGCTAGCCAATTATCCCAGCACCATTTGTTGGAAAACGTATCCTTTCCTCACTTGTTTTTTGTTTGCTTTGTTAAAGATGAATTGGCTGTAAGTATTTGGGTTTATTTCTCGGTTCTCTATTCTGTTCCATTGGTCTATATGCCTATTTTTATACTAGTACCACAATGTTTTGGTGACTATGACCTTATAGTTTGAAATCAGATATTGTGATGCCTACAGATTTATTCTTTTTGCTTAGTCTTGCTTTGGCCATGTGGGCTCCTTTTCGGTTCCATGTGAACTTTAGAATTGTTTTTTCCTAATTCTGAGAGGAATGATGGTGGTATTTTGATGGGAATTGTGTTGAATTTGTAGATTTGCTTTTGGCAGTATAGTCATTTTCACAATATTGATTCTACACATCCATGAGCACGGGATGTGTTTCCATTTGTTCATATCGTCTATGATTACTTTCAGCAATGTTTTGTAGTTTTCCTTGTAGAGGTCTTTTAACTCCTTGGTTAGGTATATTCCTAAGTTTGCTTTTTTTTTTTGCAGCTATTGTAATAGGAGTTGAGTTCTTGATTTGATTCTCCACTTGGTTGCTGTCAGATGTAAGCAGAGCTAGTAATTTGTGTACATTAATCTTGTATCCAGGAACATTGCTGAATTCTTTTGTCTAGGAGCTTTCTGGAGGAGTCCTTAGAGTTTTCAAGGAATGAAGTTTTCTTCTATAAACAATGACAGTTTGACTTCCACTTTACTTATTTGGGTGCACTTCTCTTTTTCTTGCCTGATTGCTCTGGCTAGAACTTCCAGTACTATGTTGAAGAGGAGTGGTGAGAGTGGGCATCTTTGTCTTGTTCCCATTCTCAGAGGGAATGCTTTCAACTTGTCCTCATTCAGTATAATGTTGGCTGTGGGTTTGTCATAGATGGCTTTTATTACATAAAGATATGTCCCTTGTACGCCAATTTTGCTGAGAGTTTTATTCATAAAGGGATGCTGGATTTTGTCAAATGCTTTTTCTGCATCTATTGAAATGATCGTGTGATTTTTGTTTTTAATTCTGTTTAGGTGGTGTATTACATTTATTGACTTGTGTATGTTGAACCATCCCTGCATCCCTGGTATGAAACCCATTTGATCATGGTGGATTATCTTTCTGATATATTGTGGGATTCAGTTAGCTAGTATTTTGTTAAGGATTTTAGCATCTGTGTTCATCAAGGATATCAGTCTGTAGTTTTCTTTTTCGGTTGTGTCCTTTCCTGGTTTTGGTATTAGGGTGATGCTGGCTTCACAGAATGAATTAGGGAGGGTTCCTTCTTTCTTTATCTTGTGAAATGCTGCCAAAAGGATTGATACCAATTCTTCTTTGAATGTCTGGTAGAATCTTGCTTGAATCCATCTGGTTCTGGACTTTGCTTGTTGATAATTTTTAGATTACCATTTCAATCTTGCTGCTTGTTATTGGTTGGTTCAGAATATCTAATTCTTCCTGATTTAAGCTAGGAGTGTTGTATTTTTTCAGGAATTTATCCATCTCTTCTAGGTTTTCTAATTTATGTGTGTAAAGGTGTTCATAGTAGCCTTGAATGATCTTTTGTATTTCAGTGATATCAGTTGTAATGTCTCCTGTTTCATTTCTTAGTGAGTTTATTTGAATTTTCTCTCATCTTTTCTTGGTTAATCTTGCTAATGGTCTATCAATTTTATTTATCATTTCAAAGCACCAGTTTTTTTTTTGTTTATCTTTTGTATTGTTTTTCATTGTTTCAACTTCATTTAGTTCTGCTCTGATCTTGATTATTTCCTGTCTTCTGCTGGGTTTGGGTTTGGTTTGTTCTTGTTTCTCTAGTTCCTTGAGGTGTGACCTCACAATGTCCATTTGTGCCCCTTCAATCTCTCTGATATAGGTGCTTAGGGTTATGAACTTTCCTCTTAGCACCACCTTTGCTGTATCCCAGAGGTTTTGAAAGGTTGTGTCATTGTCATTCAGTTCAAAGAATTTGTAAATTTCCATCTTGATTTCGTTTTTGACCCAAAGCTCATTTAGGTTATTTAATTTCCATGTATTTGCATAGTTTTGAAGCTTCCTCTTGGAGTTGATTTCCAGTTTTATTCCACTGTAGTCTGAGAGAATACTTGATATAATTTCAGTTTTCTTAAGTGCATTGAGGCTCATTTTATGGCCTATTGTATCATCTCTCTTGGAGAAAGTTCCATGCCCTGTTGAATAGAATGTGTATTCTGTGGTTGTCGAATGAAATGTTTTCTATATATCTGTTAAGTCCATTTTTTTCAAGGTATAGTTTAAATCCATTGTTTCTTTGTTGACTTTCTGTCTTGATGACATGTCTAGTGCTGTCAGTGGAGTATTGAAGTCCCCCACTATTATTGCATTGCTGTCGATCTCATTTCTTATGTCTATTAGTAATTGTTTTATAAATTTGGGAGCTCCAGTGTTAGGTGCATATATGTTTAGGATTATGATATTTTCCTGTTGGACAAGGCCTTTTACCATTATATAATGTCCCTCTTTGTCTCTTTTAACCATTTTAAAGTATGTTTTGTCTGATATAAGGATAGCTACCCCTGCTCACTTTTGATGTCCATTTTCATGAAATGCCTTTTTCCACCCATTTACTTTAAGTTTATGTGAGTCTTTATGTGTTAGGAGAGTCCTCTGAAGGCAGCACATTATTGATTGGTGAGCACTTATCCATTTTGTGGTTTTATATCTTTTAGGTGGAATGTTTAGGCCATTTACTTTCAATCTCAGTATTGAAATGTGAGGTACAGTTGCATTCATCATGGCTCTTTGTTGCCTGTATACTTGGTTTTTTTGTTTGTTTGTTTTTTGCTTTTTAACTTGTATTTTAGTTTTATAGGTCCTGTGTAATTTATTCTTTAAAGAGGTTCTGTTTTGTTGTGTTTCTGGGATTTGTTTCAAGATTTAGAGCTCCTTTCAGCAGTTAGTAGTCATGGTGGCTTGATAATGGTGAATTCTGTCAGCATTTGTTTGTCTGAAAAGACTGTATCTTTCCTTCATATGTGATTCCTAGTTTGCCGAATACAAAATTCTTGGCGGATAATTGTTTTGAAGAGGCTGAATATATGGCCCAAACCCCTTCTAGCTTGTAGGGTTTCTGCTGAGAAATGTGCTGTTAATCTAATAAGTTTTCTTTTATAGGTTACCTGGTGCTTCTGTCTCATAACTCTTAAGATTCTTTCCTTCATCTTAACTTTGTATAACCTGATGACAGTTTGCCTAGGTGAAGGTCTTTTTGTAATGAATTTCCCAGGTGTTCTTTGTGCTTCTTGTATTTGAATGTCTAGGTCTTCAGCAAGGCCAGGGAAGTTTTCCTTAATTAGTCCCCCAAATATGTTTTCCAAGCTTTTAGAACTGTCTTATTTCTCAGGAACATCAATTATTCTTAGGTTTGGTTGTTTAACATAATCCCAGAATTCTTGGAGGGGTTTTTTTTTTTTTTCTTATTTTTTCTTTGTCTTTGTTGGATTGGGGTAATTCAAAGACCTTGCTTTCCATCTCTGAATTTCTTTCTTCTACTTGTTCAGTTCTACTGGTGAACCTTTCCAGAGCATTTCACTTTTCTTTTTTTTTTTTTGAGATGGAGTCTTTTTGTCACCAGGCTGGAGTGCAGTGGTGCAATCTCAGCTCACTGCAACTTCAGTCTCCTGGGTTCAAGCAATTCTCCTGCCTCAGCCTCCTGAGTAACTGGAACTAGAGGTGTGTGCCACCTATCATTCTTTGGATTTCTTTGCATTGGGCTTCACCTTTCTCTGGTTCCTCCCTGATTAACTTAATAACCTTCTGTATTAGTTTTCAGGTAATAACTAACCTCCTGAATTCTTTTTCAGGAATTTCTTCCTGGTTTGTATCCATTGCTGGTGAACTAGTGTGATTTTTTGAGGGTGTTGAAGAGCCTTGTTTTGTCATATAACCAGCGTTGGTTTTCTGATTCCTTCTCATTTGGGTAGCCTCTTTCAGAGGGAAGGTCTAGGGCTGAAGGCAGTTTTTCAGATTCTTTTGTTCCACAGGGTGTTTTCTTGATGTAGTACTCTCCTCATTTTCCTACGTATGTAGCTTCCTGGGAGCCAAACTGCAGTGATTGTTGTCTCTCTTCTGTGTCTAGCCAGCCAGCAAGCCTACCCAGCTCTGGGCTGGTACTGGTGGTTATCTGCACAGAGTTCTGTGAGGTGAACCATCTACGGGTCTCTCAGCCTTTGATACCAGTTCCTGTTCCAGTAGAGGTGGCAGGGCGTGGGGTGCAATGGATTCCATAAGAGTTCTTAGCTTTGGTGGTTGAGTGCTCTATTTTTGTGCTGGTTGGCCTCCTGCCAGGAGGTGGCACTTTCCAGAGAACATCAGCTGTGGTAGTATGGTGAGAAACTTGTGGTGGGCAGGGCCCTAGAACTCCCAAGATGATATGCCTTTTGTCTTCCACTGCCAGGGTGGGTAGGGAAGGACCATCAGGAGAGGTTGGGGCTAGGTGTGTCTGAGCTCAGACTCTCCTTGGGCAGGTCTTGCTGTGGCTGCTGTGGGGGATGTGGGTGAGATTCCCAGGTCACTGGAGTTGTACACCTAGGAGGATTATGGCTGCCTCTGCTGAGTCATGCAGGTTATAGGGAAGTGGGAGAAAGTCAGCAGGTGCAGGCCTCACTCAGCTCCCATGCAAACCTAAGGGCCGGTCTCACACCCACCATGCCCTATCCACCCGTAGTAGCCCTGAGTCCATTTCCAGGCAGAGGATGAGATGGGCTTGAAAATCTGCCCCAGACTACCTGCCCCCAAGCTAGAAATGAAAAGGGCTTCGTTCTACCCCTGCCTGTGGAGTCTGAACACTGGATTTGCACCCTCTCCCAAGTTCTGGCCAGAAGGCTTCTCACTCTGTTTGAATTGTTACAAAGTTCAGCTAGAGATTTCCTTCTCTCTGTGGAGTTTTATCCCCTGCTCTTCTGGCCACCCTCTGGATGGATACCTGTGGTGCTAGACAGGAATGGCCTGCTAGGTGACCCAGCAAGCTCCCAGGGCCTTTCTGCTGCTTCCTCTACCCCTGTATTACACTCAGCTCTCCAAATTGACTCAGCTCCATGTAAAGTCGGAAACTTCTCCTGCAAATGGACCTTTTGCTTTAGCAGTGTGGGTGAGTGTTCAGGAGAGGAGAGTCGCCCTTTTCCACTTCTGCAGTTGGGGCACTCGCAGTAGTTGGGGTGTCTCCCGGGTCTTTCAGGAGCAGTCTGCTTCCCTCAAAAGGTCTGTGGATCCTCTTGGGATTGTTGGTTTGTTTTTGCCATGGATCTGGAGCTAAAATTCACAATGTGAGCCTCCACATGCTGCTCTGTCCAGAGCTGCAGTCTAGTGCTGCCTCCCTGTTTCCTTTTTGTTGAGTTTTAAGAGATTTTTTAGTATCTTAGATAACTGTCCTTTGTCAGCTCTATCATACAAAATTTGCTCCAAGATGGTGACTTGTTTTCTTGTCATCTTGATGTTGTCTTTTGCAGAACAGATGTTTTTAATTTTAATGGGTTCCAACTTATGAATTATTTATTTCCTATGTTATTTCTTTGGTGTTGTGTCTAAAAAGTCATCATACCCAAGATCATCTAGGTTTTCTCCTATGTTATCTTCTAGGGGTTTTATACTTTTGCATTTTTATATTTATATCTATGATCTATTTTGACTGAATTTTTGCAAAGATTTTCTATTTGTTTATGATTCAGTCTTGGTGGGTTGTATATTTCCAGGAATGTGTTTATTTTTCTAGGTAATTCAACTTGGTGTAAAATTGTTTATAGTGGTCTCTTATGATTATTAGTATTACTGTGTTATTAGTTGTAATGTTTTCACTTTCATTTATGATACTTGGGTCTTCTCTCATTTTTTTAGTGTAGCTACATGTTGTCGATTTTGCTTATCTTTCCAGTAAACTAACTCTTGTTTATTGATCTTTTCAATTTTTGTAATCTCTATTTAGTTTATTATTTTCTCTGGTATTGATTATTTCTCCCTTTCTGAGGATTTTGGACATAAGTTTGTTTTTCTTTTCGTACTTCCTTGAGATGTAAAGTTATGTTGTTTAATATCTATTTTTCTTTTGTGTTTTAAAATGTTATTTTAAATTCGGGGGTACATATGCAGGTTTTTAATATGGGTAAACTCATGTCATGGGGGTTGTTGTACAGATTATTTCACCACCCAGGTATTAGGTCTAGTACCCTCTAGTTATTTAACATCTTTTATCTTAATGTAGGTGTTTATCACAATAAACTTTCTTCTTTGAACTGCTTTAGCTGCATCCATTAAGTTTGTTATATTGTGTTTTCATTTTCATTTGTCTCAAGATATTTTCTGGTTTTCTTTTTGATATCTTCTTTGACCCATTGGTTTTCAGTAATTTGCTGTAAAATTTCCACATATATTTGTGAATTTTCCAATTTTTGTCCTCTCTTTGATCTCTTGCTTCATCCAATTGTGGTCAGAAATGATATCTGATATGATCTCATTCAATTTGTTAAGACAATTTTGACAGCCTGCCACATGATGTATCCTGGAGGATGGTCCATGTGAGCTTGGCTGCTTTGGGATAGAATGTTCTGTATATCTTTCCTAGGACCATTTGGTCTATAGCATTATTCAAGTCTGCTATTTCCTTATTGATTTTTCTATCTGGATGATCTATCCATTATTGAACCTGGGGTATTGAAGTTCCCTACTATATTGCTTTCTGTTTTTTCCTTCTGTTCTATTAACAGTGTTCCTATGTTGGGTGCATATATATTTACAATTGTTATATCATCTTGATGTATTGACCTCTTTATCATTATATATAATAAACTTCATCTCTTATGGCAATTTGTGACAATCTATATTTTGTCTAATATAAATACAGCTACCTGTACTGTCTTGTTTCCCATTTTAGTGGAATATCATGTTCCATTCCTTTAATTTCAGTCTTTGTGTGTATTTAAAGCTAAAGTAATTCTCTTGTAAAGCAGCACATAGTTGGATCAGGGAAGAAACTTTACAATACTGCTGACTGCCATTTTACCCACAACTTTGGGTGAAGAGAGAGATGCTCATATACATTTCAGAAGTAAAGCAAGGACCGTCAACTGGGTGTCAGCAGCAGTTGGTTGAGGAGTTAGTTGACAGTACCTCTTTTAATCCTCTAATTAGTCATGTGAAGTAAGTACTATTATTATTTCTCTCCTTCATATGAGAAAACAGAGAAACAAGGATATTGGATAATTTGTTCCAGTTCTCACTCCAAATTGGTAGTGACTGGATTTGAGCCAACAGGTCTGTATTACAGTCCTCACCCTTTACCCATTCTGCTGTATCACATAGAAGGAAAATAAACAATGAAAGTTTTACTCTTGGGGATTGAAAAATAGCAACTCGCACACATATTTTTAGTAAAGTAGAGTAGGCAAATTTTGGAAGTAGCAAGGAAAAAAAAACTCTTCAAATATGGAACACACAAGAGATAGAAGAATAACATTGGAAAACAAATCCTGTAACTCAGCACACCCTTCCTACCTTTAAAAGGACCCCAGTTCATTCAGATTGCCCAGTACTGGCACAGTACAGGATGACCTGAGTGGCAGAAAGTAGAAACCTCTGGACAGCAAGGACTGACTGCATCTATCACATGGTTTCTTAGTCCTTCCAGCCCTAATTGGCCTCATAAGAATATGGAGGAAGACCACAACCTAATCATGTTCCTTCAGGGCGCCTTAGGCTTTTTATTCATGGAAGTGAACACAGGTTACAACTCTATTTTTTAAGTGTGTAGTTTTAAGTGTATATTTTAAAAATGTATAAGAAATGATTTCTGGAAGGTCACAAACCAAGTGGATGACTGAACTGAAACCAAAGCTCAGGGCTTCCCAGCTGTTCCCTTCCTAACCATCCCACTGTCTTTTAGGCTAGAAGGCACAAACCAGAAACTTGAGGCTGAATTCAGACTCCAGTTGGGTTCTGTTTGGCCTGCAATTAATTCAAATTAGTTTTTGTAATTTTAAAACTTTGGGGCATTTCATATTTTTAAAAACAGGATATTTGGTAACCTCAGGCTCATACCCCTACATGACAGTGAAGATGGAGAGCAGTTGCCTCCTTGAGGCAGGGTATGTCCAGGTTGCCACAGTCCTTGCTCTCATCCCCATTACTAAGGGCATGTGTTGTTTGCCATTTATCAATGTTTGCTCAGTTCTTTTTCTTAAAGGTGAAAGTCACACATTTCCTGTAACATATCTAAAATATCTCTTACTTGGCCTCAGCTTGCTTCATTTACCTGGAACCTGTAAGCATTTGAGTTATGATCCTATACCTTCCCCTCTGAACCATGCATTTCTCATTTGCAAAGTGAGGAATATGAATGTGATGATTCCAAGGCCTCTTCTAGTTCTGGCTTCCAGGGCTCTCCTAGTCTTAAGAAATGAGTTCTGGTGTTGACAATACTTAATTGTTCTGCAGATGGTTTTTGAGGGATTGCTCACCCTTGACTCTTTTATCCTATAATTATGATTTATTTCAGTCCTTGAAAGAAAATTTCCTCTTGTTTGGTGGGGCATTTATTGTTAATCTTTGAATAACATGAATACTTCAAACAATGCAGCATAGCTGCAGTTGCTAAGAAGACAGAACAGCAACAGAGGCTGCCTGGAAACAAGACCATCAGAAATCTCTTATTTTACTTCCCGCCTCCCTTCCCCCTTCTCTCTCTCTTTCTCCCTCAAAGATACCAACCTTTTCTACAAAGACAAGTCTTAGTCACCAGTAGTTTAAGTTGTCTTAAATCCAAAAAGTTCACTTCTGAAGACAACTCTCAAGCAGACAAACAAATACTCAGTAAAATAATCTCCTTGGTTTTAATTTTGGCTCTGCCACTAGATAGTCATTTGACCTTGGGCAAGTAATTCATTTTTCTCTGGGTCTTAATTTCCCACTGTGTAAAATAGAAGAAAAGCAGGAATGGCTGGATGCTCTTGCAACTCCTTCTAGTCCTAACATTTTATAAGGAAACTGCCAGATTTAGAGAGTGAAGTAGCACCACAGGGTAGCTTCTCTACAACTCGGAATCCAGGTAAGCCAGGTCCTGGAACCCCTTTACCTGGTAGCCATGATACGCAACTCTAGGTCTTTGGCTTTCTCTCCTCTGACTCTCTGCTGGCTGTCTAATAAATGGTAAAAGAGGGGCTTTCTTTCTACGTTTCTCACTGTATGTGATGTTCCCTAAGTATCAGCTTTGCTTGGTAATACTTCTTTTAAGTTACTTCCTGTGTTGTAGAAAGGGCTAATGACAAGACCTAAATGTCTTTGATTATTTATTCTTCAAGTCTAGAATCACCTTCAGATTCTTCAGGTGCTCAGCCTCAGGGATGATGAAGTGATGATTTAAGCAACATGTTCACTCCCTGGTAACCTACGTAAAAATTACAAAAATGTCTCTGCCATTTAACAAACTCTGTCTTGGCCTAACCCTCTAGGTAGGATAAAATGTACATGCATGTCTTATAAAGTAAAATACAGTCTACCAATGAGAAGGCTATTGTGTCTGAGTTTGTATTTTCTCTTTCAGAGATAAATTTTGCCCATTCGTCATGGCACACTTCTGCCCCCCCCCCCAAGTTCTTGACTTAGCAGGGTTAGGGGGTATAGGGAGCTCAACACCACCCTCTTCTGCCTCTCTCTCAATGAAACAATGGAGTAGGCTGTTTTGGGAGATTATCAGCTCTCAGTTTCTGGAGATGTAGAAGCAGATATTCAGAGTCCTTCTTGAGAATGCTGGAAAACATAGGGATAAGATTAGATTCAAATGTGTAAATAATTACTGAGTACCTGCTATGTTCCAGAAATTTTCCTAGGTGACTTGTGAATAAAACAGAGTTCTTGTTTTAGGAGCTTATATTTTATTGGGGGAAATAACCTCCAATGTTCTTTTCTATCCAGAGATTCCAAGATTCATCAGTTCCAAGTAATCATGGTAAAAATTTGTAAGAATTTTAATAAAAATTATATAGAAACTTTAGCACAAATATTTAACAGTGATTTTGGCCAGGGATTCAGGGACCTAAGGATATTTGCACCTCACAGTTGAAAGCAATAGAGGCCTCTGGACAGTACCTTGACAAGTAGAAACCCGACCACTGGGAGCTGTTCTGGGTCCTGAAAGTGGAATCAGAGTCGGGAGAGGTTAATTCAAAGTCTGTATTTTCCAAGGTACAAATGGTCCAAAGTGTAGCTTGTGAAAGACAGGAGAGTGGGAGAAGAACATGTACAGGCATCAGATGTTGTATATATTCACAAATCACCTGAAAGACATCTTAGAGATAACTTCTGTGTCTTTCAGAGATGGAGTAACTTAGACCCAGAGGGAAGTGCCTTGTATGAAATCACAGTGGTCATTAGCAAATTGGAATTAAAAATTAATCTTATTGAACATTGATAAGAACAAGCATCATAAGTGTATTTAGTGTGATTACATATAAGTGTAAATAGTGTGATTCCACTTTTGATTGAAAATCATATGTGGTTGTCTTTTGGAGGTGAGATTGCAAGGATTTTTAATTTTCTTTGGTGTACATTGATGTATTTAAAGATGTTCTACAGTGAGAATGCATAACTGAAAAAGAAACATTTAAAAGAACTTGTATTTTCAAAGATTCAAAGGAAATAAACCAAATACCAACAGCAGTGGTGATGTGTGTGTGTGCATGTATACATTTACCTTTTTTCTACTTTCGTGAATCTTCCACATTGTATTTAATAACTACTGACATTGCTAGTCTACCCAGTATGAAGTCATCCTTTCATTTGGGGCATACAGTAGAATTATCCTTCCTTGCTCTTGTACTTTTGGAGGAAGGAAGTGTAATATGACTAATTTTTGTCAATAGGCGTGGCCTGCATGATCAATAGAAGTAATCAAATTTGCCGCAGGGCCACAGCATTTAATTTCCAGTGCAAATCTTTCTAGAAACAGTAGACTTGAAGCCTCCTATTGAGATGAATATACCTCAAGATGGAAGCTGCTTGCACTTCTAAGCAGTGAACCTGAAGGACAGCTGCCCTGGAGAGGTTCCCAGATATGCTTTATATTTTGTATGAATAGGAAATAAACATTTGCTGTGTTAAGTCACTGAGATTTTGGTGTTGGTTTTTGCCACAGCATAACTTAGTCTATTCTGATTAAGGCGGTACCACATATATCTTTGTACTAAAAAGTTACTGCCATTTTATAAAATGTAATCAACTAAAGATGCTAAATATGCAGAAAACTAAATATGCAGAAAACTTTTTAGAATTTCGGAAAAAACACATATTTGTAATTAATCATTATTCTAAGATTGGTTTACAATGAAGATCAATTGTTTCAGGTAAGAAATACTAATTTGTGATGAATAGATAACTGAATTATAGACTAGTAATATTGGCAGGGACCTCAAATTTTCTTTTTGTACACCCTACAGGTTCATATAGAGGTATATCTAAACCAGTCAATATGACTTGTCTAAACCAATGGATTCCAAAACCTTGATCATCAGAAATACCAGAACTTGAAAAAAAGACTCCTAAGTCACACTTCTGGAGTTTTGGTTAAGGAGATCTAAGATAGGACCTGGGAAATGGCATTTAAAAAACCTGCTATGTGATTTCCATCACAGGTAGATCTGGGAACCACTGGCTGAGAGGAAGACTTTCAAATGTTCATTACTTCAATTCAAACTTCACTTAAACTTTGTGTCAATGTCGATGTTGAGATCACTTTTGTAATTTCAGATCAGCTTCTCCAGAAGTAGAATCCAAGGTGAGGATTCATATGCATGTGACTTGTTAAGGAGTGCCCTCAGGGGAAGCCTGTAAAGGAGTGGGGAAAGGAGGACAGGGAAGGGGACAAAAACTGGGCAGGAATATGATTTCAGAAAAGTCTAGCTTCAGCTATGCTCCTGGGAGGCCCTGGAGCATAGACTGCACTGTAGATTTGTCCAGCTTGAGTCAGGTGAGCTGGGCTTCTCTACACTCCACATATTGGTCAGTTTTGGCTCTAGTCAGCCTGGGTTGGAGGTAATGTGAACTGTGAGATCTCTCCAACCATCCAAGGACAATTCACTGGCGAGGTTACAAGCATGAGCTGTTAGCAGGAATTCAGTTGGCAGCTGGGGGTAACTGTACCAAACTGGAAAAAGGGAATCCCTGGGGAAGGGGACACTGACAGCATCTAGCTGACATCTACTGGATTCTATTCATGTGATTGTTTCCTGCCTCTTCTGCAGTGGATGCTCTCTAGTGGGTATTACTGTGATACAAAGAGCACAGTTTAGTGGTTCTTAAGATATTCATGGAGCTGTGCAAACATCATCACACGTTAATTTTAGAACATTTTCATCATTCTAGAAAGAATCTTTGTCCCCTTAAGCAATTATTTCCAATACCTGCTTCTCTTCTCCTTGTTCTGCCTCAGCATCAAGCAACCACTAATTTACTTTCTGTCCCTACGGATTTGTCTACTCTAGGCATTTCATAGAATTTGAATCATGTAACATGTGGTGTCTGTTATCTTTCACTGAGCAAAATGCTCTCAAGATTTATTTATGTTGTAGCATGTATTAGTACCTCATTTTTATCCATATTTTGTTTATCCATTAATATATATTCAGGTTGCTTCCAGTTTTGTCTATTATGGATAATGTTGCTATGAACAATTCTTCACAAGTTTTTACGTAGACATGTATTTTCATATTTCAGATATTTCTCGTGAGTATCTGCTTAGGTGTGAAATTGCTGGGTCATATGGTAACTCTGGTGTTTTGAAGAACTAACAAACATCTCCACAGTGGTCGTACCATTTTGCATTCCTGCCAGGCATTTACGAGACTCCATATAACTTCTTTTTCTACCCCAGATGCCTCTAGTACCATAGGATCTTTGGGTCATGTGGCTTAAGTGAGAGTTGCTCGTTCTGCAGACCAAACCTGCTACAGGGCCTTTTTCTTGCTTCAGGTTCCCCTCAAAACTGGCATCCTTTCACATCACTTGATAGATGAGTCATCTCAGTGTTTTTCATTGTGAACTATTCTGCCTTCAAACTCCAAAGAGACTGACCAAACCTTGAGTTTTTTTCTTGGTGGTAGGGTATACAAGGTACCATATCTTGTCTTTTACTTTGAAGAAGACCTCACAGTAAAAGTAAACTGAAGTAAACTCCTTCTGAAGCTCCTTCCTAATGTATTTTTAAGTAATACATTTGCCAGATCAAAAGCAATACCATACACCCAAGGTCATGTTGCTATGTTTTAGCAAAGATGCCAGATGTGGCACAGCAGCTGTGGTCGTTACTATGATTTGGTAGTTGTCAATAGACTACTGTCATCTGCAATATCCATTTGCTTTTTACAAGAGTCAGACCAGTGAAAATAGCATGTCATTGAAACAACAACTGGTGCATCATTTAAATTGTTGCAGGTAGTACCAATCGCAGTCACTACCCCTGGAATGCAATGTTATTTTTTACTACTTTGAACAGAAGAGGGTATAATTTCAGGGGCTTCCACTTAGTCTTTCACACTATAGTAGTTTTCATTTCATAGTCAAGGAACCAATATGAAGCTTTTGCTGACTGCTAAGTCAGTCCATACCAATGATACATTTCAGAACTGGAGAGATGACCACTAGTTGATTGGTGGACCCAGTGGGCTCAGACAGACCTGGCCCAAGACTCCATATGTTTCTTGATTCCATGTGCCACTTCACTAATGGGGTGATGATGGTGCTTTTTGTACCTAGGTTTCTGTGTCAGCTCAGAAATAACAGCCCTTATTAGATCTAGGTATTATGCTTTACCCAAATACTGGCAATATAATTACCAAAATACTGGCAATAGGTCTCTTCAGGGAAGGACTGGAGGAATCATCATTATACACACAATGGTATTTCAGGGCCCTTGCTTAAGTGGACTTAGCTTTTCTTTCTCCAAAATAAAATGTAGATTATTTTAAACTTTTTTGTTTTGAAACAATTTCAAAGTTACAGAAAAGTTACAAGAATAGTTCTAAGAAATCTTGTACACCTTTCTCTTGGAAACTCCATTCAGATTTCAAGAATGTCCTTTATAACTTAAAGATCAAGTCCAGAATCACATGTTGCATTTACTTTTTATGTCCACATGGTGGTCTTCAATCTGCAGCAGCTCGTCAGCGTTTCCTTAATTTTCATGACCTTGATATTTTGTTGAAAATTATAGGCCAGTCTTTTTGTAGAATGTCCCTCAATTTGGTTTTGTCCAGTATTTCCTCAAGATTAGACCTGGGTTATACATTTTGGCTAGAATACCACAAAAATGATGCTGTGTTCTCATTGCATGCTACATGACGTGAATTCATCCCACCATCCGTGGCATTAACATCATCAGTTTATCAAAATGGTATCTGCCATGTTTCTCCACTATTGTTATTTCCATCCACCCCTACTTTGTAAGTAGTAAGAATTTTGTGAGGAAGTATTTTGAGATTATAATAAATACCATTCCTCACCCCGATTTCAACCCACTAGTTTTAACATGCGTTGATTTTTCTTTTCTTGCCTGAATTAAACTGTTATTCTAACAGTTGCCAAATGCTGAAATCAGGGCATTCGAGTAATTGAGGTAATTGAGGAAAAGATGATTCTTCTCATGGTTTACTGGGCTTCTTTATTTTGAAGGATGTCATTCATTTGATAATTTTTTTTCTTTTTTTTATTATTATTATACTTTAAGTTCTAGGGTACATGTGCATAACGTGCAGGTTTGTTTGTCATATGTATACTTGTGCCATGTTGGCGTGCTGCACCCATCAACTTGTCAGCACCCATCAACTCGTCATTTACATCAGGTATAACTCCCAATGAAATCCCTCCTCTCTCCCCCCTCCCCATGATAGGCCCTGGTGTATGATGTTCCCCTTCCCAAGTCCAAGTGATCTCATTGTTCAGTTCCCACTTATGAGTGAGAACATGCAGTGTTTGGTTTTCTGTTCTTGCGATAGTTTGCTGAGAATGATGGTTTCCAGCTGCATCCATGTCCCTACAAAGGACACAAACTCATCCTTTTATATGGCTGCATAGTATTCCATGGTGTATATGTGCCACATTTTCTTAATCCAGTCTGTCTGTCACTGATGGACATTTGGGTTGATTCCAAGTCTTTGCTATTGTGAATAGTGCCTATTTTTGCATAGACTGCATTCCTGTGTGTGTTCAGTGAAGGAACGCAGTTCAGTGAACACACACAAGGAATATAGTCTATGCAAAAATAAACAGTGTTGCTGTTCCTTTAGCTTGTACTTCAGCTAATCTTAAATGACAGCGATTTCCTTGAATGCAGGAGGTTTAAAAAAAGCAACAAAATAGGAACAAAAGAAAGCAATGTCTCTCCCAACCCAACCCTGCGAAATGAACACCTCTTCTAATTTTTTCAGATTGGCTCTGTGTTCGGTTCTCCTTCAATCTTTAGCCAGACTTGCACTGAGCCTATGGATTCAAACTGAACTGAAAGCTTAAGTCTTCTCAGATGTTTTTTGAGCATGAATCTTGCCCTGAGCATGCACATGACTTTCGAAATTTCTCTGTAAACCTGAGTGCTTTTGAAAGTCCTAATTTCCCAAGGAATGTTCCCCCAGCTTTTCCTCCTGGATTTTAGGTGATTTATTGCATGTCTTGACCCACAATCCTTTGCTTCAAATGTCCTGGGATTACTAGTTCACCTTGCAGCATTTTTGAGCAATACCTGCAGCTTTTTTGGCTTGAGTTCAATGATGGGTAAGAAAGAGACTAGTACCTTGCTTTGGGTAGCTCCTACACAAGTTAGATCACACATTCACATTAATTTTCAAATGGAGTCTGCCCTGCTCTCTTTGGAACAGGGTCTTAAGTGCCACAATGAAACAGGGGCTGCTGCCACCTCAAACTGTGCTGTGATGGGAAGGATGTGGAGCAGATGAGTAAAAAAGCCACAAAGCGTTCCTAGCATTTTCATGTTTCCTTTTTCTTGATTCAGTATTCTCTTGGTTGCTGTAAATATTTGACTAGTTTCTAGAGTTCTGAAAAGTCGTTTTGCACAATTTCTGCTTGTGTTTTGATGTTTCTGTGAAGGTAAGCTTGGAGCTCCTACTCCCACGTTTTACTGACATTATCTCTTGAATAAATTATTTATGTAAGAAAATTGGAGAATTTTTTTTACAAAACAATAGAACTCTAGAATTTATCCCATCTTACTGAAACTTTGTACACTTTGACCAACATCTCCCCATTTCTGTCCCCAACCCCTAGCCTCTGGTAATCACAGTTCTACTCTCTATAAGAGTTTGACCCTTTCTTTTAGTTCCAAGAAGTACAAACTGTGATGGATATAAGAAGGTGATGGATGTTCTCCACTCACCCTTAAAGTCTATTTGCTATTCTTCTCTAGCACAATTAACAACCCAGTAGGACACATTTCCGTACCTTACCAATGGGCCTCCTTTTCCCGTGGCTCCTTGTAAAGTTCGCGGTGGCTCAAGCCTGTAATCCCAGCACTTTGGGAGGCCGAGACGGGCGGATCACGAGGTCAGGAGATCGAGACCATCCTGGCTAACACGGTGAAACCCCGTCTCCACTAAAAAATACAAAAAACTAGCCGGGCGAGATGGCGGGCGCCTGTAGTCCCAGCTACTCGGGAGGCTGAGGCAGGAGAATGGCGTAAACCCGGGAGGCAGAGCTTGCAGTGAGCTGAGATCCGGCCACTGCACTCCAGCCTGGATGACAGAGCCAGACTCCGTCTCAAAAAAAAAAAAAAAAAAAAAAGACGAACACTGATGAGATTGGCGGGCAGGATGTGAGGGATATGGGGATTGTTCACCTGTCTCCTGGCTCTCTCCCTGCTAGGCTATAAGTTGACAGTGGCAGTGTTCCTTTACCTCATGACATGGTCCCTTCCTGTTAGCCCTTTCTACAACTGCAGCTACACCTACAGTCACAGCTACAGCCCTCTGACTTCTTGATAGCTGTTGCTTCTTCTTATTTCTTCAGCCTTGAGTAAATCTACTCCCAATTATTAATTGCCTTTGGGTTTTTATCTCTCTTAAGAGTTGCTTGACCTGTCCATTTTTGTAAATAGTGCTTTAATTAAACTCTTTTCAATTATTTCAGTTTGGACCCTGCATTTCATGCCAAGGCACTGCCAGATATACAAAAAGGAAAACTTTTGAAAAGCAAGGAAATCGGTGAAATCTGGGTTATTAACAGCATTTTAGCCTTGAGAAAAATGCATGTGCTCCAGCTTGCCTCTTGAATTAAGGAAAACGTCAGATTTGTCACCATGACAGCAAATTAGTGTGGTTTGATGAAGAAGAGAATGGTGAGAGTGTGCAATAAGGGGGCACAGTCCTGTTTTTGAGCATTCAGCTCTCCTATTGTCAAGCCTGCCAGCTCCCAAAGTTGCCAGGAGGGAGCATCATGTCTCCTGTCTTTTCCCACTGAAGTGCCTATTGTTCCCTGAATATGCCATACCAAGGTGGAGTTATGTGAATGTTCACTAAGAGAAAAAACATAGTAATGGCTTTGGAAATAAGCTCAATAAATTCTAACATTTCTTTCATTCTCCTTGCTGGAGGTAGGAGGCTGATCTGTGCTCAAGACAGTGACAAACTGCATTGACAGTTGCTAGAGGGCACTTCTCTGACCTAGAGAGGTGTCTGCAGTAGTTGAAGGGAAGTCTGGTGCTTATCAAAGTGCTGAACAGCCCTGTGGTTTCCTGTGCAGGGATCTGCTGGCAAATGAGAGTACAGAGTCGTTTCAGTCATGATCTCTCATGAGATGTGTCTTGATATTTAGTCTCACTCTACTCTTGTCTTTGAACTTTGCCTATCCCCACCCACATCCAATTCCTATCCCTGTAAATGATTGTTGTTTTGGAGTATTTTGCTGCTAACTGTGTGCATGACCAGCAATGCCAACCAATGTGAGCCTGTGCTGGGAGAGTTTATAACTAAGAATGAAGCACACCCTCCTCACTTGTCACTCAAGGCCCTCTGGCCTGTCCCACCCTTTTTCTTTATCAAAGTAGTAATGTGTGTATGTTTGCTCTTTCCTTCCAGAGCACAGAAATTGTATTAATTCATTCTTGCACTGTTATAAATAACTTCCTGAGGGGGGTAATTTATAAAGAAAAGAGGTTTAATTGGTTTACGGTTCCTCAGGCTGTACAGGAAGCATGATTGAGGAAGCTTCAGGACATTTTCAATAATGGCGGAAGGTGAAGCAGGCACTACTTTCATGGCCGGAGCAGGAGCTTGTGATAACTCACTATCCGGAGAACAGCTCCAAAGGAAGAATCTGCTCCCATGATCTAATCACTGCCCACCAGGTCCCACCTCCAATACTGGGGATTTCAATTTGATGTGAGATTTAAGCAGGGACACACACCCAATCCATATCAGAAGTGTATCAAATACAGGGTCAAAGTCTTCCTAAATCGTGTACTCTAGAAGCAACAACTTGTAAGAGTTTTTGTTCTTAAATCTTTCATTAGCTTTGAACAGTAAATTTTATTACTCTGTTTAACATTTATCTATGTTAAAACTGGATAAATTTTCTCCCCTTGTGAGATGTAAAGAAGTTAACACACATACTAGTCACACTCGGCTCTCTAGGAACAAGCATGGAGTGAGTGAGAGATGAATTTAACCAGATGGAGTTTTGTCTGGCAAGTTGGCAGAGGAGAGTGTGGCAAGGAGGTGGAGGCTATGTGCAAGGTAGTGATTACAAAAGTGGGGTGTGAAATCTAAAGTTAGCAATGGTGACAGTGAGGAAGCCATGGTCAGTGAGTCATGTTGGATGAAGATACTGGAGGCTGAGATGGTGTGCAAGAGTTGAGGCATTAGGGAAAATAACTTGTACAGATTAGAGGTGAGGGGCAGGCAGTGCAATTTTGAAACTGAGATTGTGGAGTGATGCCATTGTGGGTGATGACAAGATCTAAGGCTGGATGGTTAGAATGGGGTGGGTGACAAGATTAAAGGAAGGAGGTGTTTAGGAAATGGAAAGTTTAGCATGTTGGATTGCCATTTACAAGGACATTGGAGTCATCAAGAATGAGGACAGGGGGATGCTGGAGAAGTCTATAAACCGGCTACTTAAGCCAGAAAATACATAATAAACATTCACATACCCACTCTGCAAATTAAGCATATGTTAAAAATGTGTCATATTTATCACCAATTTCTCTTTTAAAATGAATAAAACTACAGATACAACTAATGCTCCAATCCTGCATTGCTTCTCTCTCTGTGACTCTTCAAAGATTCTGAAATTGATGGGCATTTTTCTGCCCATCAGAATAATGGAAGTTAACAATCCAATTTTATCTAAGAAGATAGTGGAAGTTAATCCAATTTTATCTAAGTATGAAGATACTATCGAAAATATATTTCAAAAATGGTGCCGTATGACATGTAGAATTTTAAAATAAAGTTTCTAATTTATTTTAAAATTCTTACTTTAAAATTGGTTACCCAACTCTCTAGACATCATCTATATCAGGGTATAAAAAGATTGAGTTGAATTTTTATGGTAGGATAAAAATGTTGTATTTAATATAAAATAAGTCATCTCCCCCTCTCTCATTTTGGCCTTGCATTACGGGATTCTTCATGATGGACAACATCTTCAGCTACAGCTGTACAATTGATGGTGGATTCCCGGGGCTGACTCATAATAATTCTTAGTCTGAACTGGTGACATCACATTAAAGCACCACGCCTACTGCATGGGCTGCAAACACTGTCTTCCTGCCTCTTCCCTCCTGTAGGAAGCCCTCACCTATAGCCAAGACCTACGACAGCATTTGGAAGTCAAGGGTGTATGTATAGGATGCAGAGTCAACAGAGTACTGAACCTAGAAGAATATCAAATCTGGAGTCAGAAAACCTGATGTTGTATATTTTTTCTTTTTAACCTGGCCTTGAAATCTCTCTCTGAAGAGAGCGGCAGTGAACTCTAGTCCTGCCCTGATGTGACTCAGGGACTGTGGTCATGGCTGTTTACAGTGTGCCTTTCAAGTAATGCTTCTTTATCCTGGCAGATGGCCTAATGACTAAGTGTCTGACCCACAACCCGGTATTCCTTGCACAGGAAACTAGTTTATACTGGCAGATACCCTTGTGGCTTTTGTATTATCTGTGTCCAGTTTACTTTTTCCAAGATAGTCACTCTCTAGGACAACTCTGACTAGGAAAGAAGTTAGGTTCAAGTGTATTGGTCAGGTGAGACAGAGGAGGCAACTCAACAAAGCACAATAATAGAGGTCATTTATTACTTCCAGATCCCAGAGAGAAGAAGGCTGCATGCCTCACAGGGCCGACATGAAGTGGGGATCCATCTGGGACATGAGCATGCTATCAGTGGCAGCAGGGGGCAGCGGGGTGGGAGAGGGAGTAGAATGATGATTACCAGAGGCTGGGAGGGGTAGTGGGGAGTGGGGGATGAAGAGGGGTTGGCTAATGGGTATAAATATATGGTTAGAAGAAATAAGATCTAGTGTTTGGTAGCACAGTAGGGTGACTATAGTTAACAAAATTTTATTGTATTTTTCAAAATAACTGAGTGGAACTGAAATGTTCCTAACACAAAAAGTTAGATGCTTGAGATGATGGATACCCCAATTATCCCATTTGATTATAATACATTGTATGTTTATATTAAAATATCACATATAGCCCATATATAGTACAACTCTTTTGTATCCAAAATAATTAAAATTTAAGTAAATTGAGAAAAGTAAAAAGTGTTGAATAAGAAAAGATCCAGAAGAGATAATATAAGAAGTTTATCTGAAGAATAAGTGAGGCACTTTGGCGGCATGAGGCTGAGAGAAGGGCAGGTAATTGTCAAGTCTGGCAGGGCAGTGTTTACTGTCAAAGTCACATCTGACTGATCAAAGCAGAGGCTTTTCCTCACTGCCTCAGTCTGCATCCCGACAGCTTCAGGGCTGAACAAGTCTGCCTCCACCTTCATCTACCTCAGCAGTGTCCTGCAGAGCCCTCTGGAGAATCAGCTTGAGGGTCTTCCCATATTGATACTGCCTAAAGGAGCCAACAAAGAAAGCAAATAATAGGGTTGGTGCAGCTGCTAGCAGGTCAAGATAAACACAGTGCAATCAAAACAAAAGAATGAATTGACAAAAATAAGAATATCAGCTACATGGTAATGAAATAAAGTGCCTGACACCAAACAAAATTAGAGTACCCCAAAAGAAGCTACAGTAGTTCCTTTCAAGGATGCTCAGCAGCAGGGACAGGACCAAGATGACACATACGGCAGCTGACTTCTATCTCAGGTGTGGTAGCAGTATACCAGATGCACCACAGTGTGGACTGCAGTGCTTGGTGTTAATGGCACTGAGCATGCGTAGACTCATAATGTAGAAAGAGGTTATAGTGACATAGAAGTAGGGGATGGAGATGGGCTGGAAGGAGATAATGAGTTTCAGCAGGGAATGTATAATCTGGCAGCAGGAAAGAGGAAGTCTCTATGCTGGTTTTCATTTTCTTTCCAATTGACACAGATGTGTGTCAAATAAAAGGTGAAAGTCTTTTGGTTTATCTTTCCATAAGTTATTGGGACACAGGTGGTATTTGGTTACATGAGTAAGTTATTTAATGGTGATTCGTGAGATCCTGGTGCACCCATATCCCGAGCAGTATACACTGCACCAAATTTGTTGTCTTTTATCCCTCACCTGCCCCCACCAACTCTTCCCCGCAAGTCCCCAAAGTCCATTGTGTCGTTCTTATGCTTTTGCATCCTCATAGCTTAGCTCCCACATATCAGTGAGAACATACGATGTTTGGTTTTTCATTCCTGAGTTACTTCACTTAGGATAATAATCTCATTCAGGTCACTGCAAATGCTGTTAATTCATTCAAAAGGTGAAAGTCTTAATGAATCCTAGTCTCCAGAACCAACAACTTGCTTCAGTTCTTTTATTATTATGTTAAACTATCTTATTCTGATTATAGATTAATAATGTATATTAATGTATTATATATGAATGTATATTTTACTAGTCAATATAAATATTTGTATAGATTGTTAATATAGGTTATGTAATTATAGATCATTATAAATTTGAGCAGTACATTTTTTATTTCTATTTTTAAAGTTTACCAACATTAATAACAGGATCAACTGACTCCCTGTATAAGATGTAAAGTGTTTAGGATATGATAGAGAATTTTGAATTATCAGATTGGAAATTTAAAATAACTGATTAATGTGCTAAGGATGCTAAGGGAAAGTGAACATTATGCAAGAGCAGATGAATAATATAAGCAGAGAGATGAAAATTCTAAGAAGAAATACTAGAAATTAAAAAAAAAACACTGTATCAGAAATGTAGAATATCTTTGATGGGCTCATGAGTAGACTGGACCCAACCTAGAAAAGAATAAGCCTGATGATATGTCAGTAGAAACTTCCCAAAAATGAAAAGCAAAGAGGAAAACACAAAAAAAAATCCAAAGTGAAACAGAATGTTCACAAGTAGGGGACAAATATTTAAAAAGGATAGCAACATACATATAATAGAAATACTGAAGAAGAAATTAAGAAAGAACAGAAAAAATATATGAAGTAGTAATGTCCAAGGATTTTCTAAAATTACTGACAGACTCCAAACCACAGAATAGGAAACTCAGAAAACATCAAGCAGGATAAATACCAAACAATCTATACCTCAGCATATGGTATTCAAACTGCAGAAAATCAAAGACAAAGAAAATCTTGAATGAAGGCAGAGAGGAAATATCTTACCTATAGAGGAGCAAGGATAAGAATAACACTAGAGTTCTCTTCAGGATTCTGGCATGCAAAAAGGGCATGGCATGAAATATTTGAAGTGTTGAAAGAAAACAACCACCAACTTAAAACTGTACCTAGTGAGATCATCCTTTAAAAGTGAGGAATAAAAAGGGCTGTTTCAAAGGAACAAAAATTGAAGACATTTGTTTCAGTAGACCTGCCATGCAAGAAAGGTTAAAGAAATTCTTTAGAGAAAAGGAAACTGATACTGATCAGAAACGCAGCCCTACATAAAGGAAGAAGTTTCAAGAAGGAATAAATGAAGGCAAAGTAGTATTTTTTATATCTTCTGTTCTTAACTAGCAAGTAACAGTTTGTCCAAAATAATAGTAACAATATTGAATGATTGTAGTTTGTGCACTATGTAAGTGAAAAATGTATAACAGGAATGTTATAAGATAGCAGAGAGGAATTGAAAATATTCTATCATATAGTACCCACACTATTCATGAAGTAAAAGTGGACTTAGAGTAGTTGTGAATATATATTATAAATTCTAAGGCAATCACTAAAATAAACTTTTAAAAGAAGTATAATTGATATGCCAAGAGAGAAAAGAAAATGGAATCATAAACTGCTCAGTTAAAACAAGAGAGGGCAAAAAAGTGGAAGTGGGGAGAGAAAGAAAGGAGGGGCAATGAATATAATTCAATTACATATATGGTAGATATAAATCCAACTGTATCAATAATCACTTTAAATGTGAATGGTTTAAATATATCAATTTAAAGAAAGAGTCTATAAGAGTGGAAAAAGGGCAATACCTAACTCTATGTTGTGTACAGAAACCCACTTCAAATCTAATGATACAATGGATTAAAATAAAAGATGAAGAAAGTGATGTCATACTAATACTAATCAAAAGAAGCTTATAATAGCTATATTTATTTCAGATGAAGACTTCAGAGCTAGGAAAACTATCAGGGATAAATAAGGGCATTGGCCCCACAATAAAGGGATCAATTCTCCAATAAGATATGATATAATAGTCCTAAATTCATATGTGCCTAACAGCATAGCAACAAAATATCTGTGGCAAAAAACTGATAGGAAGGTAAGGGAAAATAGATAAGTCCACGATTAGCACTGGAGCCTTAACACCACTCTCTCAGTAATTGAGAGATCCAGTAGGCAGGAAATCATTAAGTATATATATAATTGAATTGAACAGCACCATTAATCAACTGGATCTTGTTGACTTCCAACAGGTTGATCCAATAACAGTAGAATGCATAGTCTCAAGTTTACATGGAACATTCAAGATAAATCATATCCTGGGTCATGAAACATACCTTAACAAAATTAAAGAATATAAATCATACAGCATATGTTTTCATACAATAATACAATTAACCCAGAGATCAATAGCAGAAAGACAGGAAATTCTCACATTTGGAGGATTTGAGATTAAACAACACACTTCTAAAAACCACGTGGGTGACTGGGCGCAGTTACTCATGCCTGTAATCCCGGCACCTTGGGAGGCTGAGGTGGGTGAACCATCTGAGATCAGGAGTTTAAGACCACCCTGGCCAATGTGGTGAAATTCCATCTCTACTAAAAATACAAAAATTAGCTGGGCATGGTAGTGTGCACCTGTAATCCCAGCTACTCGGGAAGCTGAGGCAGGAGAATTGCTTGAACTCAGGAGGCAGAGGTTGCAGTGAGCCGAGATTGTGCCACTGTACTCCAGCCTGGCGGACAGAGTGACACTCTGTCTCAAAAAATAAAAATTAAAAAAATCACATGGGTTGAAGAAGTCTCAATAAAAATGTTAAAATATTATCAACTACATAAAAATAAAACATCAAAATGTGTGGAATGCAGCAAAAGCAGTTAATGAGTAAAATTGATAGCAGTGAAATCATGTAATTACTAAAGAACTAAAATCAATAATCTAAGCTTCTACCTTAGGAAACTTAAAAAAAAAAAAAGAGCAAATTAACTGCAAAGTAAGCAGATGAAGAAAAAACAGATCAGAAATTAGTGAAATTAAAAATAGGAAATTGATAGAGAAAATCAATGTAACCAAAAGTTTTTCTTTGAAAATATAAATAAGATCGATATACCTTTGGCCAGCATAACCAAAGGGAAAAAAAGACACAGATTATTAATATCAGAAGGGAAAGAGGAGAGTATCACAAGTGATCCCATGGACATTAAAAGGACAATAAAGGAATACGATGAATAACTTTATGCCCACAAATTGGATAACTTGGATGAAATATGATTCATGAAACATGCATCTACTAAAATTCACACAGAAGAAATAGATACCGTGAGTAGACCTATATCTAGTTTTAAAATTGACTCAATAATAAACAACCTCCCAAAACATAAAGCCCCAGGTCCAAATGTTTTCACTGGTCAATTCTATCAAATATTCAAAGAAGAAATGATACTATTCTCTAAAATCTCTCCCAGAAAATAGAAACGGAGTAAGTATTTCCTGTCTCATTCTGTGAGGCCAGCATTATCTGAATACCAAAACCCGAAAGAGACATTACTAGAAAGAGCATCTGGCTTTTCATCTTTATGTGTGATGTTAGTTGCTGATTAATCATGTTTTTAAATTTTTTCCTTACTTTATTATGCTTTGATATCTCAAAACCATGCTGACCTGGGAGATACTGCCCCTCCCCAGGTTAGGTAATTCTTAGGTATAGAAAACTACTCCCATGAGAGCATTATTTCTATTTGTGAACAACCAATCCTAAGCCTGTATCCCCAACCATCTCCTTTAAGAAGCTCCCACCCCTGAAGACAATATTCTCCTGCCCTAATCAACCAAGTCCAGATATTGGACAACATTACTAAAACTAAAATATTTGCTCTGCAAAAGACACTACACTCTTAACAGAATGAAAAGGTAAGCCATGAACTGGAGGAAAATGTTTGCAAAATACATATGTGAAAAGGACTAGTATCCAGATATACAAATAACATTTAAAATTCAACAATAAGAAAATAGACAACACAATTTAAAATGGGCAAAAGATCTCAATAGACTTACTACCAAAGAAGTTACAAAGATGGCAAATAAGCATGTGAAAAAATGCATACTATGATATGTCATTAGAGAGTTATAAACAAACAAATGAGATACTACTACATACCTATTAGTGTTTGAACCTGAAATTTGAGACACTGACAACACTAAATTCTGGGGAAGATGTGGCACAAGAGGCATTCTTACACATAGCTGGTTGGAATACAAAATAGTAAAGCCACTTAGGAAAACAGTCTACAAGTTTTTAATAAAGACAAAGTTAGGCTTGTTATAAGACCTAGCAATCATGCTCCTAGATATTTATTCAAATGAGTTGAAAATTTATATCCACACAAAACTTACATAAAAATGTTTATGGCAACTTTAGTCATAATTACCAAAATTTGGGAGCAATTGAGATATCATTTAATAGTGAATAGAAAAACAAACTGTGGAATATTTATAAATGAAGTATTATTCATCAATAGAAGCTATCAAGCTATGAAAACATAAGGAAGCACTTTAAATGCCTATTGCGAAGTGAAAGAAGCTAGTTTGAAAGAGCTACATACTGTGTAATTCCAGCTATGTGACATCTAGAAAAGGCAAAACTATGGAAATAGTAAATAGAACAATGATTGCCAGTGGTTTGAGGATGGCGTGGTGGGGAAGAATGAATAAGTGGAGTAAAAGTTGTTTTTAGGGCAGGGAAACTATTACGTACATTACTGTAATAGTAGATGCACGACATTCTGGATTTGTCAAAACCCATCAAACTGTACAACATAAAGAATAATCCATAATGTAAACTATGGATTTAAATTTATAGTAATATATCAGTCTTGGTTTATCAGTGTTAACAAATATACCACACTAATTCAATCTGTTAAACATAGAAGAATGTATGGGGGTGGGGATAGGAAGAGGGAGTTTATGGAAACCATTTGTATTTTCTGTGCGTTTTTTTGAAAACCTTAAAGTACTATAAAAAATACTGCATTAAAAATAAAAGGTGGCCAAGTGCAGTGGCTCACTGCTGTAATCCCAGCACTTTATGAGGCCAAGGTGGCCAGATCACTTGAGCTCAGGAGTTTGAGACCAGCCTGGGCAATGAGGTGAGACCCCATCTCTACAAAAAAAAATAGAAAAATTAACCTGGTGTGGTAGTATGCACCTGTAATCCCAGTAATCCCAGCTATTTGGGAGGCTGGGGTGGGAGGACATTTTGAGCCCAGGAGGCAGAGGTTGCATTGAGCCAAGATTGTGTCACTGCACTACAGCCTGGGTCACAGACCTGGACCTTTTGAAAAAAAAAAAAAAAAGACATCATCAACAACATGCAACATGTTGGAACAGGAGGCTCTTGACTATCTCTCCTCCCACTGACATACTGAGTAAACACCTACATATGGATCAGTTCAGTCCAAGAGAAAGATAGAATTTAGTTGAAAGACTGCTACACACCAGAATATTGAGAAAATTCCCACATCAAATTTGATAGGAGAAGCAGAGATACACTTGTACACTAGCCCCACCTTGAGCACAGCACCTTACAATCAGGAAGGAATCTCCAACTCTCAGCTTCTTTCTGAGGGGCATGGGGTTGTACCACGCATATGATATACAACTTTCACAGTTCCTGTCTAAGGACTTGGCCTTTAAATCTCCTTGCTTGAGGAACAGTATGGAGAAAGATTTTTCTCAAACACAAAAAACAAAGCAGGGCTTTGAACCCTGAAAACATTCCCAGCACCTGTAGTCCCCAGGACCAACACATTTTCCAAAATCCCCTAGAAAGGGTTGACTTCACACTTTTCTGGTAGTTCCCTGTGGTTCTGGCCTCTAACAAGCCAGTATCTTGGGGGTTATATAGCAAATAAAGAATAAACCTACTCCAGCCTAAATGGCAAGAATGGCAACTTGCACTTTCTTCCCTGGCTTGCTTCAGTGATAATTCCCTGCAACTTCTCATTGCAAGGAGACAGAGGGAATATCACCATGGCCTAAGGGGAAAGTGGGCACTCCCCACACCTTCTTCCCTGGATTACTCCAGCAATAATTCCAGCCCTGCAATCACTCTGTAGAAAGAGAGACTCCGCCAACAAGAATGGGAGGACAGGACTGCCTGTGCTTTCTTCCTCAGCTTGCTCCAGAAATATATCCCTGCAATCTCTCATTGGAAGAAGGCTAGGGAACCTCCCCATGCCTAAAAAGGAAAGTGTGCACCCCTCGTGTCTTCTTCCTTGGCTTACTTCAGCAATAACTGCAATCCAGAAGTCTCTCTGAAAGGAGGGTGGGAGACTTCTGCTTGCTTAAACAGGAGAGTGGGCACTCCTATGCCTTCTTCTCCAGCTTGTTTCAGTGATAACTTCCAGCCCTACAGTCTCTTCCTAGAAAGAGGTCGGAGGTCTCTGCCAGCAGGAACAAGAGAGATGGCACTTTCCTTGCTTGCTCCAGCAAAATATCTAGATGTTCAGACTATCTCTGGTAGTATTTTCTGTGTGCATTGAGTGTCCCAAGTTTTACAGCTCCTAACCGAGGGACTGGATCCTAAATCACCTAGCTCTGGGAGTTGATGAGGCTCATACTCAGTCTCCTAGACCACAGAGAACAAAAAGGTATTTTCTAAACTACAAACATTCAGCATCTGTCTCCCCATGTTCAAAGTGAGCATTTTGAACAAGAATATTGGCATGTGCCACAGATCCTCTTTTTGGTGTACAGCAGAACAAGTGGAAGGTAAACTCTGGCACTCAGCTTCTCCACAGGAAAGAAGGAAATGGAACACACATCTAACACTCCAACTTCTCCAGCTGCATCCTGAGGGACTGGATTTTAACCCACCTATCTCAAGGCAATAGAACCATTGGCACTCTGCAGTCTCTTGGGGCCACTAAGAACGAAGAGTGTGTTACACAATCACAAACAGTTTACAGGCACTTAGAATCTCTGGCAGAGCTTATTGGGGAGGAACATATACATGAGACCAGTTTAACAAGACTGAGGGGAGCATCTACATGAGACCAGTTTAACAAGACTGAGGGGAGCATCTACATGAGACCAGTTTAACAA
>NW_012114755.1:2564752-2588215 GCF_000951035.1 Colobus angolensis palliatus
ACATGAGACCAGTTTAACAAGACTGAGGGGAGCATCTACATGAGACCAGTTTAACAAGACTGAGGGGAGCATCTACATGAGACCAGTTTAACAAGTCTAAAGAAGGTTATTGTCTTATCTAATGTGCAGACACCAAGATAAAAAGTAAAGGAAAATGAAGAAACATGAAAATAGGTTCCAAATAAAAGAACAAGATGAATCTCCAAAAGCCAACCCCAATGAAATAGAGATATATTCTTTACCTGGCAGGGAATTCCAAAGAGCAATCATAAAGATGTTTACTGAGGTAGGGAGAGCAATGCATGAACAAACAGAACATTTCAACAAGAAGAAAATCTAAAAAGGTGCCAAACAGAAATCAAGCTAAACAATACAATAACCAAATTTGAAACTTCAACACAAGGATTCAATAACAGACTAGATCAAGCAGAAGAAAAGATTAACAAACTTGAAGGCTGGTACTTATAAATCATCCAATATGAGGGGCAGAAAGGAAAAAAATGAAAAAGTCACTTGTTATGTACAAAGGAACATGTGAGACTATCAGTGGATTTTTCAGCAGAAACTTTGCAGGCCAGAAGGAAGTAGGATGATATATTTAAAAAGCTTAAAGAAAAAAATACCCCTGTCAATAAAAAATACTGCACTCAGCAATTCTGTCATTAGAAAATGAAGAGGAGGTAAAAACTTCCTGAGGCAAACAAAAGCTGAGGGAATTTATCACCATGAGAACTACCTTATAAGAAATGTTGGGTGGAACTGAGATGGCTGAATCGAGGCAGCTCCTCTCTGCTTCTCCCACCAAGGACAAAAAGTGGGAGTGAACGCTGCATCTTCAATTCAGGTACCAATGTTCTCTTATTGGGACTGACTAGATGGTTGGCGTAACCCACGAAGGGCCAGCAAAAACAGGGTGGAGCAAGATCCTACCCAGGAGCTGCAGGTGGCAAAGGGAACTCACTCCCTCAGCCAAGGGAGATAGTGAGGGACTGTGCTTCCCCTCTCTGAAAACCAGGCTTTTCCCATGGATCCTGGCAACCTGCAGATGAGGAGGTCCCCTCCTGAGCCCCCGCTACCAGAGCCTTGGGTCCCAAGCATAAAGCTGTGAAGATTCATGGTGGCTACTTGGGTGGGCGGCGCTTTGAGCGGATACCGAGACACTGGAGTGTTTGCATACTCTGGCTCTGGGAACTCCCGTGAGGCAGGAGATCTGTTCACTCTCTTGGGGAGGGGGTTGAAGCCAGGGAATCAAATGGCCTCACCCCCACGGAGGTCCACAAGCTAAAACCCACTGGTTTGGCATCACTGCCGGCCAGTGCACCCAGCTAGAAACTGCCTAAGAACACTGAAGTACCTAGGGGAAGGGTGGCCGCCATCATTGCAGCTCCAGTCGGCCACTTTCTTTTGCCTGTGAGATAGGGAGGAACCTGGATTCACTCCTTCTCACTGGGAGGGGATTCCCTGTGGGAATCTCAGCATCCCCAGCCAGGGGTTTATGGATAGAACACTGATACCCCTGAGAAGAGCCCCTAAGAAGAGGAGGAGCAGCTGCCTATTCTGGATAAGCGATCTTTGTCTTTTCTGCCTACTGGCTCTGAAAAGCCAGGGAAGCCCAGGTGAGGGAGATTTCCCCACAGTGCAGCATGCCCGCCCTGCCAAGGGGCAGATAGACTGTTTATTTAAGTGAGTCTCTGAACCTCCTCCTTCAGACTGAGTGAGACCTCCCAACAGGAGTCTCAGACACCTTATTACAAGAGCCTTCCTGCCTGCATCAGGCCAGTGCTCCTCTGGGACAGAGCTCCCAGAGGAAGGAACAGGCTGCCATACTTGCTGGCCTGCAGCCTCACTGGCGATATCTCCAGGGCAGGAGGTACTCAGGTGAATAGGGGCTGGAGTAGACCCCAAGCAAACCACAGCAACTCTACAAGAAGAGAGGCCTGACTGCTAAAAGAAAAACAAACTGAATGCAACATCTTCATGAAAAATAAACCACAAACAACCCATCCAAAAGTTAGCAGCCTCAAAGATTAAAGGTAGATAACCCATGAAGATGAGAAAGAATAAATGCAAAAATGCTGAAAACTCAAAAAGCCAGAGTGCCTCTTCTCCTGCAAAAGATCACAACATGCCTCCAGCAAGGGCACAGAACTGGGCTGAGGCTGACATGGATGAACTGACAGAAGTAGGCTTTGGAAGATGGGTAATAACAAACTTCACCAAGCTAAAGGATTACGTTCTAACCCACTGCAAAGAAGCTAAGAACCATAATAAAACATTATAGGAGCTGTTAACCAGAATAACCAGTTTAGAGAGGAACATAAATGACCTGATGGAGCTGAAAAGCACAAGAACTTCATAATGCAAACACAAGTATCAATAGCCAAATAGACCAAGTGTAAGAAAGGATATCAGAGCTTGAAGACTGTCTTGCTTAAATAAGGCAGGCAGACAAGACTAGAGAAAAAAGAATAAAAAGGAATGAACAAAACCTCCAAGAACTATGGGATTATGTTAAAAGACCAAACCTATGATTGATAGGGGTACCTGAAAGAGATGGGGAGAATGGAACCAAGTTGGAAAACATATTTCAGGGTATCATCCAGGAGAACTTCCTTAACCTAGAAAGACAGGCCAATAGTCAAAATCAGGAAATCCAGAGAACCCCAGTAAAATACACCATGGGAAGATCAACCCCAAGACACATAATCATCAAATATCCAAGGCCAAAATGAAAGAAAAAAATGTTAAGGGCAGCCAAAGAGAAGGGTCAGGTCACCTACAAAGGGAGCCCATCAGACTAACAGCAGACCTTCAAGCAGGAACTCTGCAAGCCAGAAGAGATTGGGCCAATTTTCAACATTCTTAAAGAAAAGAATTTCCAACCTAGAATTTCATATCTGGCCAAACTAAGCTTCATAAGTGAAGGAAACAAAATTTTTTTAGATAAGAAAATGCTGAGGGAATTCAGCATCACCAGGCCTGCCTTGCAAGAGCCCCTGAAGGAAGCACTAAATATGCAAAGGGAAAACCGTTACCAGCCACTGCAAAAAATACACCGAAATACACAGACCACTGACACTATGAAGCAAATACGTAAACAAGTCTGCAAAATAACCAACTAGCATCATAATATCAGGATCAAATTCACACATAACAATATTGACCTTAAATGTAAGTGGGCTAAATGCCCCAATTAAAAGACATGGAGTAACAAGCTGGGTAAAGTAAAAATCCATCAGTGTGCTGTATTCAAGAGACCCATCTCACATGCAAAGACACACATAGACTCAAAAGAAAAGTATAGAAGAAAATTTACCTAGCAAATGGGAAGCAGAAAAAAGCAGGAGATGCAATCCTAGTTTCTGATAAAATAGACTTTAAACCAACAAAAATCAAACAAGACAAAGAAGGGCATTACCTATTGATAAAGGGGTCAATTCTACAAGAATAGCTAACTATCCTAAATATATATGCACCCAATACCCACACCCAGATTCATAAAACAGCTTGTTAGAGACCTACAAAGAGACTTAGACTCTCACACATCAACAGTGGGAGATCTTAACACCCCAGTATCAATATTAGATCATCAAGACAGAAAATTAACAAAGATATTCGGGACTTGAATTCAGCTCTGGATCAAGTAGACCTGATAGATACCTGTAGATCTTTCCACCCCAAAGCAACAGAATATACATTCTTCTCAGTGCCACATGTCACTTACTCTTAAATTGATCACATAATTGATAGTAAATAACACTTCAGCAAATGCAAAAGAACTAAAATCATAACAGTCTCTCAGACCACAGCACAATCAAATTAGAACTCAAGAGTAAGAAAATAACTCAAAACCACACAACTACATGGAAATTGAATAATCTGCTTTTGAATGACTACTGGGTAAATAATGAAATTAAGGCAGAAATCAAAAAGTTCTTTGAAGTCAGTGAAAACAAAGAGATAACATACCAGAATCTCTGGGATACAGCTACAGCAGTCTTGAGAGGGAAGTTTATAGCACTAAATGCCCACATCAAAAAGCTAGAAAGATCTCAAATTGACACCCTAGTGTTACAACTGAAAGAACTAGAAAACCAAGAGCAAATAAACCCCAAGGCTAGCAGAAGACAAGAAATAACCAAGATCAGAGTGGAACTGAGGGAGATAGAGACATAAAAAATCCTTCAAAAAAAACCATTCCAGGAGCTGTTTTATGGAAAATAGCAATAAAATAGACCACTATTTTATTAATAAATAGGCCACTGGCTTGACTAATGAAAAAAAGAAGAATCAAATACATACCATAAAAATGGTAAAGGAGATATCACCACTTACCCCCAAAATATGCAAACAACAATTACAGAATTCTATAAACAGCTCTATGCAAATAAAGGAGAAAATCTAGAAGAAATGGATAAATTCCTGGACACATATACCCTCCCAAGAGTGAACCCAGAAGAAGTTGAATCCCTGAATAGAGCAATAACAACTTCCAAAATTGAAGCAGTAATAAATGGCCTACCAACCAAAAAAAGCCAATAACCAGATAGATGTACAGCTGAATTCTATCAGAAATACAAACAGGGGCTGATTCCATTTCTTCTGAAGTTATTCCAAACAACTGAAAAGGAGAGACTCCTCCCTAACTCATTCTATGAGGCCAGCATTATCCTTCTATCAAAACTGGTGGAGATACAAAAAAAAAGAAAAGAAAAGAAAACTTCAGGCCAATATCCCTGATGAACATCAATGCAAAAATTCTCAATAAAATACTGGCAAACCAAATCCAGCAGCACATCAAAAAGCTTATCCACCACAATCAAGTTGCCTTCATTCCTGGGATGCAAGGCTGGTTCAACATATGCAAATCAATAAGTGTAATCCATCACATAAACAGATCTAAAGACAAAAACCACATGACAATCTCAATAGACAAAGAAAAGGCCTTTGATAAAATTCAACACCTGTTCATGTTAAAAACTCTCAATAAACGAGGTATTGAAGGAACATACCTCAATATAGTAAGAGCCATTTATGACAAAACCAAAACCAATATTATACGGAATGAACAAAAGCTAGAAGCATTCCCCTTGAAAACCAGCACAAGACAAGGATGCCTTCTGTTACCACTCTGATTCAACATAGTTTTGGAAGTTCTGGCCAGAGCAATAGGGCAAGAGAAAGAAATAAAGAGTATTTAAATAGGAAAGGATGAAGTTAAATTGTCTTTGTTTGCAGATAACATGATCCTATATCTAGAAAACCCCATTGTCTCAGCCCCAAAGCTCCTTAAGCCAATTAGCAACTTCAGCAAAGTCTCAGAATACAAAATCAATGTGCAGAAGTCACAAGCATTTGTATACAGCAACAACACACAAGCAGAGAGCCAAATCATGAATGAACTCCCATTCATAATTGCTACAGAGAGAATAAAATACCTTGGAATACAGCTAACAAGAGAAGTGAAGGACCTCTTTAAAGAGAACTACAAACCACAGCTCAAGGAAACCAGAGAGCACACAAACAAATGGAAAAGTATTCCATGTTCATTTATAGGAGAATTAATATTGTGAAAATGGCCATACTGCTCAAAGTAATTTATAGATTCAATGCTATTCCCATCAAACTACCATTGACATTCTTCACATAATTAGAAAAAACTATATTAAAATTCATATGGAGCCAAAAAAAAAGCTTGTAAAGCTAAGACAATCCTAAGAAAAAAAGAACAAAGCTGGAGGCATCACGCTACTGACTTAAACTATACTATAAGGCTACAATAACCAAAACAGCATGATATTGGTACAAAAACAGACACATAGGCCAATAGAACAGAACAGAGAGCTCAGAAATAAGATCACACATCTACAACCATCTGATCTTCAACAAACCTGACAAAAACAAGCAATGAGGAAAAGATTCCCTATCTAATAAATAGTGCTGGGAGAACTTGCTATCCATTTGTAGAAAATTGAAACTGAGACCCTTCCTCCCACCTTATACAAAAATTAACTAAAGATGGATTAAGACTTAAATGTAAAACCCAGAAGTATAAAAACCCTAGAAGAAAATCTAGGCAATACCATTCAGGACTTCAGCATGGATAAAGATGATAAAATCACTAAAAGCAATTGCAACAAAAGTAAAAATTGACAAATGGGATCTAATTAAAGAGCTTTTGCACAGCAAAGAAACTATCATCAGAGTGATATGCAAACCTACAGAGTTCGAGAAAAACTTTGCAGTCTATCCATCCAACAAAGGTCTAATATTCAAAATCTACAAGGGGCTCAAATTTGCAAGAAAAAAAAAACAACCCCGTTAAAAAGTAGGCAAAGGACATGAACAGACACTTGTCAAAAGAGTACATTCATGCAGCCAACAAATGTAAAAAAAAGTTCAACATCACTGATCATTAAGGAAATGCAAATCAAAACCACAGTGAGATATCATCTCACACCAGTCAGAACAGCCGTTATTAAAGTCAAGAAACAACAGATACTTGGTATCAAAAACATAAATTGTGTAGTACGAGTAAAAGTGTAGACATTGCAAATCATCAAAGTTAAGTAGTTATCAGGTTAAAATAAAATAACCTCTTACTAGTTAAGATGTTTTATGTAAGTCTCATGGTAACCAGTAAAGCAAAAATCTTTACTAGATACAAAAAAAGATATAAAGAAAGAATTCAAAGTGTACAACTACAGAAAATCATCAAACTACAAAGGAAGACAGCAAGAAAGAAAAAGAGAAACAAAGAATTTATAAATTAAAAAATTAACAAAATAGAAGCAATAAGTCCTTATGAATAATTACTTTGATTGTAAATGGATTAAATTATTCAATCAAAATGGCTAGAATGGCTGAATGGATTTTTTTTTTTTAAAGACGAAACCATATGCTACCCATGAGAGACTCACTTTACCTTTAAGGACATACATATACTGAAAATAAGGGATGGAAAAAATATTCCATGCAAATGGAAACCAAAAGAGAGCAGGGGATTGCTATACTTACATCAAACATAATACACTTTAAGTCAAAAACTTGTTTTTACTTAAAAACAAGTTTGTTTAATAATACTCAAGTGATCAGTCCATCAAGAGGATATAACAGTTGTAGATAATGTATATTCAACATCAGCTCACCTAAATATATAAAGCAAAGTAAAAGATCTTATTGGAAACATAGACTGTAATATAATAATAGAAAACTGCAATACCGTACTTTCAACACTGGACAGATCAAACAGACAGAAAATCATTAAGGAAACAGCAGACTTGAACTACACTTTGGGCCAAATGGACCTAACAGTAATTTACAGAACATTCCATCCAACAGCAGCAGAATATACTTCCCTCTGGAGCATACCAGGAATGTTCTCCCAGGATAAATGATGTATGTTAAGCTGCAAAGAAAATCTTAGTAAATTAAAGAAGATTAAAATCATGTCAAATATCTTTTCCAATTACAATGGCATGAAACGAGAAATCTGTAACAGGAAGTACCTTGGAAAATTCATAAATATGTGGACATTAATGGGCTTCTGAACAGTCAATGAATCAAAAGAAAAAAGGAAAATTTAAAATATCTTGAGGCAAATGAAAATGAAAACACAATATTCCAAAACTTATGGGATGCAGCAAAAGTATTCTTGAGAGAAAATTTTATAGAAATAAATACCTATCAAAAAAGAAGAATGACCTCAAATAAACAAGCTAATGTTATCCCTCAAATAACTAAAAAAAGAAGAAAGTAAACTCCAACTTAGAAAAAGCAATCATATAACAAACATCAGTGCAGAAATAGACTACAAAACAATAGAAAATATAAAAAACTAAAGTTTTTTGAAAAGATAAGCAAAATTGTTATATTGTTACCAAGACTAAAAGAAAAAAGGAAAGAATAATCAAAATAAATCACAAATAAAAGAGTAGACATTATAACAGATACCACAAAAATATAAAAGATCAGAGATGACCATAAACAATGATACATCAACACATTGAATAACCTAAAATAAATGAGTGTATTTCTAGAAACATACATCTACCAAGACTGAATCATGAAGACAGAAAAATCTGAACAAACCAATAATGAGTAAGAAAATTGAATCAGTAATCACCTAAACCTCTCAACAAAGCCCAAAGACTTCACTACTAAATTCTACCCACTATTTGAAGAACTAACACTAATCTTTCTCAAACTCTTCCAAAAAATTAAAGATGAGAAAATACTTCCAAACTCATTTTACAAGGCCTGCATTACTCGGATATAATAGCCAGACAAGGACAGTACAGGAAAACAAAACTACAAGCCAATATCTCTGATGGACATAGATTGAAAAATTCTCAGCAAAATACTAGCCAAGCAAACTCAGCAACATATTAAAGAGATCATTCACCATGATCAAGTGAGATTTCTCCCTAGGATGCAAGGATGCTTCAACATATGCAAATTTATAAATGTGATACCATATTAACAAAATGAAGGCCAAAACTTCACAATTACCTGAATAGATGCAGAAAATGTTTTTTTATGAAATTCAACATCTGTTCATGATTAAAATTCCCAGTCAGATAGGTATAGAAGGAATGTACCTCAACACAATAAAGTACATATATGACAAGCCCACAGCTAACATCAAACTCAATGGTAAAAAATTGAAAGCTTGTCCTCTAAAAACAGGAACAAGACAATGATTTCTTTCTTGCCACTTCTATTCCATATAGTACTGGAAGTCCTAGCCAGAGCAATTAGGCAAGAAAAAGAAATAAAAGGTATCTAAATAGGAAAGGAAAAAGTGAAATTGTCTGTTTACTGATGAAATGTAGAAAACCCTAAAGATTCCCCCAAAACTGGCTAGAACTGATTCAAAATCGAAGTTTCAGGTTACAAAATCAACATACAAAAATAAGTAGCAATGCTATGCACTAATAATTGAAGTATCTGAAAAATAAGAAAACAATTTCCATTTACAATAGCATCAAAATTAAAATAATTAGAAATAAATTTAACCAAGGAGGTAAAATTTTGTACACAGAAAACTCTGAAACGCTGATGAAAGAAACTGAAAATACATAAATGGAATGATATCTCATGTTCATGGATTAGAAGAATTAATATCGTTAAAATGTCCGTGTTTGTAGATAACCCAAAGTGATCTACAAATTCAATGCAATCTCTATCAAAATTCCAATGTTATTTGTTACATAAATAGAAAAAATAACCTTAAAATTCTTATGAAACCACAAAAGCCCCAAATAGCCCAAGAAATCTTGAGAAAAAGAACAAAGCTGAAGTATCAGACCCTCTGATTTCAAAATATATTATAAAGCTATTGTAATAAAAACAGCATGGTACTGGCATAAAAATAGACACATCAACCAATGAAACAGGATACAAATCCCAGAAATAAACCCAAGTATTCACAGTCAATTGATTTTCAATAAAAGTATGAAGAATACACAATGAGAAAAAATAGTCTTTTCAATAAATTGGGAATACTGGATATCCACATGCAGAAGATAAAATTAGACACTTATCTCTCACCACATACAAAAATTAAAACAGATTAAAGACTTAAATATAAGACCTGACACTGTAAAACTACTGGAAGAAAACATAGGAGAAAGTTTCATGACATTGATCTGGACAATAATTTATTGGATATGACCCAAAACACACAGGCAACAAAAGCAAAAATATACAAATGAGATTACATCATACCAAAAGCTATTGCATAACAAAGGAAACAATTAACAGAGTGAAAAGACAACCCATGAAATGGAAGCAAATATATGCAAACTTCTCTCTCTATTGCAGAGTAGGATAACTAGAGTAAACAATAATGTATTGTATATTTTAAAATAACTACAAGATACATTTTTGAATGTTTTCATCACAAATGTGTTTAAGGTGATGGATATGTCAATTATCCTGATTTGATCATTACACCCCCCCCCCAATTTGTATAAGTATTGAAACATGATGTTGAGCAGTGTAATGATCAAATCAGGATAATTGACATATCCATCACCTTAAACACATTTGTGATGAAAACATTCAAAAATGTATCTTGTAGTTATTTTAAAATATACAATACATTATTGTTTACTCTAGTTATCCTACTCTGCAATAGAGAGAGAGATTTGCATATATTTGCTTCCATCTCATGGGAACATCTCTATGCTCAACATCTCTGATCATCAGGGAAATGCAAATTAAAACTGCAATAAGATGTCACCTCACATCTGTTGGAATGGCTATTATAAAAAAGATGAAACATAACAAGTGTTGGCAAGTATGTGGAGAAAAAAGAACCCTTGCATACTGTTGGTGGGAGTGTAAATTAGTATAACCATTTTGGAAAATAAAATGGAGGTTTCTCAAAATACTAAAAATGGAATTACCATATGATCCAGCAATCCCACTTCTGAGTTTATATCCAAAGGAATTGAAATCAATATGTTGAAGAGATATCAGCAACCTCATGTTTATTTCAGCATTATTTACAATAGCTAATATATGAAAGCAACCTAAGCATTTGTTAATGAAGGAATAGATAAAGAAAATGTTTTATATACCGTGGAATACTATACAGCCTTAAAAAGAAAGAAGTTTTGTCATTTGGACAACATAGATGAAACTGGAGGATATTATCCTAAGTGAAATAAGGCAGGCACAAAAAAACAAATACTGGGCCAGGCGCGGTGGCTCACGCCTGTAATCCTAGCACTTTAGGAGGCCGAGGCTGGCAGATCACGAGGTCAGGAGATCGAGAGTATCCTGGAGAATGCAGTGAAACTGCGTCTCTACTAAAAATAAACAAAAATTAGCTGGGCGTGGTGGCGGGCGCCTGTAGTCCCAGCTTCTAGGGAGGCTGAGGCAGGAGAATGGCGTGAACCCGGGGGGTGGCAGAGCTTGCAGTGAGTGGAGATCGCGCCCCTACACTCCAGCCTGGGCAACAGAGCCAGACTCCATCTCAAAAGCAACAACAACAACAACAAAAAAACAAATACCGTATGATCCCACTTACATGTGGAATGTAAAAAACGTCAGTCTCAGAGTAGAAAGTTGGTAAACAGAGGCTAGAGAGGGACAGAGAAATGGAAAAGGGAAGATGATTATCAAAGGGTACAAAGTTGCAGTTAAACTGGAGGAATAAGTTTTTGTGATCTATTGCATTACATTGTGACCACAATTGATAACAATGAATTGTGTATTTCAACATTGCTATAAGAATAGATTTTTTGCTATTCTTATCCAACTACCAATGACATTCTTCATAGATCTAGAAAAAACTGTTTAAAAATTCATGTAGAACCAGAAAAGAGCCTGAATAGCCAAGGCAATCCTAAGCAAAAAGAACAAAGCTGGAGGGATCACATTACCTGACTTCAAACTATACTACAAGGTTACAGTAACCAAAACAGCATGATACTGGTACAAAAACAAGCACATAGACCAATGGAACAGAATAGACAGCCCAGAAATAAGGCCATACATCTACAACCCATCTGATCTTTGACAAAGCTGACCAAAACAAGTGATGGGGAAAAGACTTCCTATTCAATAAATGGTGCTGGGATTACTGACTAGCCATATGCAAAATATTGAAGCTGGACCCCTTTCTTACACCACATACAAAAATCAACTCAAGATGAATTAAAGACTTAAGTGTAAAACACAAAACTATAAAAACGCTGGAAGACAGCCTAGGCAATACTATCCTGGACCTAGGAACGGGCAAAGATTTCATGACAAAGACACCAAAAGCAATTGCAACAAAAACAACAATTTACGAATGGAATCTAATTAAGCTTTTGCACAGCAAAAGAAACTATTAACAGAGTAAACAGACAACCTACAAAATGGGAGACAATATTTGCAAATTATCTGATAAAGTTCTAATATCCAGTTTCTGTTGAAAACTTAGACAAGTTTACAAGAGAGAAACAACCTCATTAAAAAGCGGGCAAAGGACACTTACAGATACTTCTCAAAAGAAGACATACATGCTACCAACAAGCATATGAAAAAAGCTCAATATCACTGATCATTAAGGAAATTCAAATCAAAACCATAATGGGATACCATCTCACACCAGTCAGAATGGCTACTAGTAAAAAGTCAAAAAAGAACAGATGCTAGCGAGGTTGCAGAGAAAAGAAAATACTTGTACACTGTTGGTGGGAGTGTAAATTAGTTCAATCATTGTGGAAAGCAGTATGGTGATTCTTCAAAGAGCTAAAAGCAGAACTACCATTCAGCTGAGCAGTCCCATTACTGGGTATATGCCCAGGGGAATATAAAGCATTGTATCATAAAGACACATGCATGTAAATGTTCACTGCAGCACTATTCACAACAGCAAAGGCATAGAATCAACCTAAGTGCCCATCAATGACATTGAATAAAGAAAATATGGTACCTATACACCATGGAATACTATGCAGCCATAAAAAGAATGAGGTCATGTCTTTTGTGGGAACGTGAATTAAGCTGGAGGCTATCATCCTTAGCAAATGAACACAGGAACATATAACCAAGTACCACATGTTCTCACTTACAAGTGAAAGCTAAATGATGAAAACTTATGAACATAAAGAAGGAAACAAGAGATCAGGGTCTACTTGATGGGGAGTGGGAGGAGGGAAGGGAGCAGAAAAGATAACTATTGAGTACCAGGCTTAATACCTGGGTGATGAAATAATTTATACAGCAAATCCCCATGACACATGTTTACCGATGTACCAAATGTTCACATGTACCCCCAAACCTAAAATAAAAGTTTTAAAAAATGAGGAACATATGCACCATGGAATACTATTCAACCATAAAAAAGAATGAGATCATGTCTTTTGTGGGAACATGGATGGAGCTGGAGACTATTATCCTTAGCAAACTAATTCAGGAACAGAAAACCAAATGCCAAATGTTCTCACTTATAAGTGGGAGCTAAATGATGAGAATTCACAAGACAAAGAAAGGAACAACAACACTGGGGTCTACTCGAGGGCACTGGGTGGAAGGAGGGAGAGGATCAGAAAAGATAGCTATTGGATGCTGAGCTTAATATGTTGGTGTTGAAATAATCTGTACAATAAACCCCCACAACATGAGTTTATCTATGTAACAAACCTTCACATGTACCCCCCAAACCTAAAATAAAAGTTTTTTTGTTTTGTTTTGTTTTAAAGAAGAAGAAGAAGAGATTCGTCCATGTGCAGTGGCTTATGCCTGTAATCCCAGCACTTTGAGAGGCTGAGGCAGGTGGAGCACTTGAGGCCAGGAGTTCAAGACCAGCCAGGTCAACAAGGTGAAACCCCATCTCTAAAAATTTTTAAAAATTAGCCGGGTATGGTAGTGCACACCTGTAATCCCAGCTACTTGGGAGGCTGAGGCATGAGAATCTCTTGAACCCAGCAGGCAGAAGTTGCAGTGAGCCAAGATTGTGCTACCACATTCCAGCCTGGGTGACAGAGTGAGACTATGTCTCAAAAAAAAAAAAAATAGATGTTAAAATTTATTTTTATTTTTATTTTAAGTTATGGGGTACATGTGCAGGATATGCAGGTTTGTTATATAGGTAAATGTGTGCCATGGTGGTTTGTGTACCTATCAACCCATCACCTAGGTATTAAGCCCAGTTTTCCTAATTACTTAGTTTTCCTAATGCTCTCCCTCCCCCTACCCCACCCCACCCCCCGACAGACCCCAGTGTGTGTTCTTCACCTCCCTGTATTCATGTGTTCTCATTGTTCAGTTCCCACTTATAAGTGAGAACGTGCAGTGTTTGGTTTAAAGAATAAATTTTTAAACTTCACATTATATACACACAAATAAGTTGGTAAGGTGATGGATATGTTAATTAGTTTGATTTAGTCTTTCTACAAGGTTGATCAAAACATCACATGGTGCCCCATAAATATATGTAATTGTTAATTAAAAATAAATAAATATGTAAAAATGAATAGGCAAACCACCAACTGGGTAAGTATAATACACATAACCACCAAAGAAATCATTCAGCATATGAAAAAATGTATACAAATTAATACTGAAAAACACAAATACTTAATAAAAATAGGCAAAACTTAGACACTGCCAAAAAATAGAGTAGCTAAAAACACATAAAAGATGCTCAATTTAATAAGTCATTATGGAAATTAAAACACAATTAGATACTACTTAACACTCATTACAATAACTAAAATTCAAACACTGGCAAAACCATGTTTGTTGGGAGCATGTGGAGCAACTGGAGCTCTCATACATTGCTGGTGAGAATGTGAAATGGTACAACCATTTTAGAAAATAGCTTGATAATTTCTTATAGAGTTAAACATACATCTTTCCATCATTCTGCAATTTCATTCCAGGTTGTCTATATAAGAGAAATGAAAACATATATCTACAAAAAGACTTGAATAAGAATGCTTACAGCAGCTTTATTTAAAATAGCCAAAAAATTCATAAAACATCACACGTGTGTCTGTCAATATGAAAATAGCTACACCATAGTACACTCACACAATTAAATAGTACTCAGCTTTATGAAAGGAACAAACTACTGATATATGCGATGCAATAACATAGGTAAATCTTGAAAATATTATGTTGAGTGCAAGAGCCAGAAACAAAAAATACACATATTATGATTCTAAAAAGATACAATTAAAGGTCAGGCAGAACTAATACTTGTTGATTGAAATAGAAACAATGGTTGCCTCTAGGGGCAGGAGGAATGACTGGGAGGAGCACAGGGGAACTTTCAGAGATGATGAAAATATTTTGTCTTGAATAAAGTTTGAGTCACATGGGTGTATTCTTTTAACAAAACTCATTAAGCTGTACATTTATGATCTGTGCATATCATTCTCTTAATTACACCTCAATTAAAAATAATAAAAACTTATTAAAAGATGCAACATTTACAATTAGTATTTGATTTTGTGGAACACATAACTTTTAAAAATATGTGCAATTTAATTAATAAAATATATGCACTGAGCTCTTTGGAATAAAAGGTAAATCTGACATAGAGCCTGTCCTCCAAAAACATAGAGTCTATAAGACCATTGGAAACTTCCAGGATGAATTAGAGAGCCCCCAGAGAGGGAGAATTAGGGCGAAGGCAAAGGGGAAGGGATGGGAAGGCGTGTAGCTGGGATTTTAAGGGATGGCATGTGAAAGGAAACCACAGGAAGACAGTCTACCTCAAACTTTAAATATGTGTTGACATTGATTTATCTAATTTTAAAACTTAATTTCATGTTTGCAAAATTCAAAAGTAGTGAAAGCAATAAATTTAGACAGTTACTCAGATCTGGTAAAAAAAAACTTTTCAGAGGTTTAACATAAAAATTAACCAGTTTGTTCATTTATTAAGCCATTTATTCAACAAAGATTTATTAAGCTAGGGGGATATTCTAAGGTCTACCCAAATGAAAGACAGCTGCTTTTTTGGAGCTAGATTTAAATTTAATTCTTCTAATTTTGTTGAGACAGGAATTGTATGGAAGAGAAAAAGAAACTTATTAAAAATATAACATTCTTTGAGTCCCTATCAAGTGCAGTGACCAAAGAAATGTAGACCTTTTCTGCATTGCTTTCAGCCTTCTGTCAAAGGTAGAATTCATTAAAAATGGGAACAGTTCTGGACCCCAGAGTTGGCAAGGCTCTCATGGGGATGTGGTGGAGGCCGGTGAGTAAGGCAGTTCCAGAGACACTGCACTTAGTGTTTGTTTCATAGGCACTGTCTCACTTAATCCTCACAAGGACTATCTTAACTGTTTTAAGATCAGGGCTGAGAAAGTTTAGCAAATCAGACAGACAGGGGCAAAGTTGCCTCTCAGAGCCACATATATCTGATGGAAGTAGAGGCTGTCCATCTCTATACCAGACTGCTTCCGGACATCTCCAGGGTGCCCTGACTGAAGCATCCTTCACTGTGATCCACCTCAGCAGTGTCCTGCAGAGCCCTCTGGAGAGCCAGCTTGAGGACCAGCTGCCGTAGCCGCCACTGCTTCCTAAAGGAGCCCACGAAGAAGTAAATGATGGGGTTGGCACTGCTGTTAAAACACGACAGGACAACTGAAACTAAATGAATATGACAAAATAACACATCAGAATTCTTCCAGATCCATAATATTAGGAACCACTGAATGCCGAAGGGCAGGCCACAGAGGAGGAAGATCAGCACGGTGAGCAGGATGGTCAGGTACAGCCTGGTCAGTGGCAGACCCCGGGAGCCACAGAGGGTCCTGACCAGCAGGGCCAGGCTGGACCCACAGAGAACCACAAATAAAAACATCAGCCACGCTGCTGTGATGATATCAAATGTCTCACACCAACAAGAGTCACTATCACTAAATAAGAAGCCACAGAACTTCCCTTCCAAGATGCTCAGCAGCAGGGACAGGGCCCAGAGCAGGACACACATGACTGCTGACAGGTGTCTGGGGCGGCGGCAGCGGTACCAGATGGGCCACAGGACGGACAGGCAGCGCTCGGTGCTGATGGCGCTCAGCATGCTCAGGCCTGCAAGGTAGGCACAGGTCATCACAGTGGCAAAGAAGCTAGGGAAATTGATGGAGATGGGATGGACGAAGTTAATGAGGTACTTCAGGCAATCTATCATCGGGAAGCAGAGGAAGAGGAAGTCGGCCCCGGCCAGGCTGAGGAGGTAGACAGAGAAGGCGTTCCTGCGCATGCGGAAGCCCAGGAGCCAGAGCACAAACGCGTTTCCTACCAGCCCTACCAGGGCAATGAAGAGGATCAGGAGGACCAAGATCAGGGTCTCCTTGCCACAAAGCAGAGGAAGGGCTTGATCATTTCCATTCATTGTTGTACTTTCGGTTCCCCAGGCCGGGGTGGTTGGATCCATGTTCAGAAAACCTCCACTGGCGCCCCTGGGAACAAAAACAAAGACTTGAACACCTGCTGCATGTTCACTGATTGTCATGACCAGCCTATTATGTAGTAATTACCTCCCCTGTTTTACAGGAGAGGAAATCAGAGGCTTGAAGAGATTAAGTCATTTATTAAAGGCCAGGGAGTCCTAGCACCTGGATTCAAACTCATTTCTTGCTGACTCTAAATCCTGGGCTCTTTCTATTACAAGATAGATCCTCTACTGATATGGGAATATTCTAAGGCCCAAACACCCGCACTCACTGTTACCATGTCATGTCTCCTAGAGGCAGGAGGAGAAAAGTCTAGGCAGAATATGTGGGACAGCAAGAGACAGGACTCTGAGTGCAGCATCCTTTTTATCCTGGCATACAGATTTCCTCTCAGGGGCCAGAAGAAATGATCCAGGCCATGACCCATGGCCACCCTTACTGACTGAGAGGGGTTCATCAACAGTTAGAATGGAGATCATGATTTAGGGTGATAAAGGAGATGTAACTTCTTGCTAGGACAGGTCTGAGGATGGCCAGGCCTGTCAGGCTAGAAATGGCTCAGTGGGTCAGCTTTATGAAAACAGGAAGAATTTTTCTCTTATCCATTTCTGTGTCCTCAGTGCCTAGTTCAATGTGAGGGCATAGTGGAGAGTCAAGAAGTTTTTTTACCACGAATGAATGAATGAATGAATGAATGCATGGGGAGCCAAGAGTAGTTGAAAATTTGGGCTAAATGGAACACCAACATTTTAAAATGAAATTAGTCACTAAAAAACACACATGTAAAGAAATGAAGAAAACATCACTCCTCATGTTTCCTTCTGGGAAAGCTCTGGTGTATTTGAAGGGATTGCTTCTGCCTGCACAGACAGTGAATAATGGCCACTGTCATATCTTCAATCCAGGAAGGGCTAGTATATGGCTTTTGCTCAGCACCCAAAAGAGTTTTAACTTCCAGTTCATGGAAAGGATTCAGGGTTTATCTGAATTTCTCTGTATCTTGGAGGAAAAGGGGGCAATTTGGGAAAAGGAGAGAGAGGCGGCAATTCAGAGTGTCTAGTGTCTAGGGGTGACTAGGGGGTGTTGAGGTATGTATACATCTAAGGGGGGGACCCATTATTTCCCCCAGATGATTTTGAGCTTTCTTTGCGAATTAAAGCATTTGTGAAAAAGGATCATTTGGGGAAAGGAGTGGGAAATTAGGAAAAAAGAACCAAGTCTACACTGTGCAGGGCTTTGGGGGAAAAGGCAGATGCTTATATCAATTACACTTGGGAAGGAGCCCTTACTCACAGTGGGGTGAACAATAGCAGCTGGCTGAGTGCTCCTCAGGTATAGCCTCTTTAAATCCTCTTCAGAGCCTGGAGAAGTCAGTACTATTATTAGTCCCATTTTACAGATGAGTAGATTAAAGCACAAATATATTGAGTAATATGTTCCAGGTCTCACAAACAAGTGGTAGAGCCTGCATTTGAACCCACACATCTGTGTCAGAGGGCTTGTTCTTAACCAGCCTTGCAGCCCCATTGCAAGGGTTCAGTGCCGACTACACATGAAGAAAGGAGAAAACAACAAGTAATGCTCATATCAAATCCGAAATGGAATGTCAAAATTGCAGTTTTTTTAAGCCTAGATTAAGCAACTTTAAGAAACAGGAAGAGAAATTAATCAAATAAGAAGAGATGAGAATAGAAGCCAACTGATAATAAGCAACTGAGAATAAGCAACTGAATGCAAGAGCTCTTTCTTGCTTCAGAAAAACAGCTGTCAATCACTCCACACTGCAGAAAACTCTCATGGGTTGGAGGCCTCAAAGGGGAAAGTGAATGAGTCCTCCATGGGGGTACAGAATTGGCATCAAGGACTGAATGCATCCATCACGTGCTGTCTTAGTTCCTGTAGCCCTGGTTGGCCTGATGAGGATATGGAGGAAAACTACTTCTGTTGTCATCCCTCAGTGCAGGTTGGCATTTTTATTCGTGGCACTGAACACAGTTTGCACCTGTGTTTTTAAGTGTATGTCTGTTTTTTCTTTTATCTCCCTCATTAAACTCAACATTTTTGTTGTCGTTGTTCACTATTACATCCCCAGCCTCCAGCACATGTCCCTTGGAGGCCATCTATTGTAATATGCTCATGTAACAAAGAAAGAAAGACAGGCTTAATGTGTACAAAACAGTTTCCTGAATCTCATGGTGAAAAGCAGGTCCAATACCAACTCCAGTCTCCTGGGGCTCTGTCCTGGGTTTATTTCTGTTCCATGCCTATATCATTCACTACTTGTGAGGCAGTCTTGAGAAAAATCTCCATTTGAGCACAGATGCTAAAAGAGAATCAGGGACTATAGAGACTGCTAGTTGCCCCAAAAGCCATTCTGCTTTTCTCACACATAATAATTCTGAATCTTAAATCAGAAAAAGGTCCATTATTTCTCAGCTTCCCTTTATGCTGATGGCATCATGTAACCATATGTGATGGTCAAGGGGAGGTGAGAGAAAGTGATATAACCAGCTCCTCCTGTACTCTTTCTTTCTTTCTCTTCTCTCAGGCTGGAATGCTGCTGTGTTTGGGAGCCAGGTAGGACCACGAGGGTAAGGGTACCTCTTTAGGGATGGGGAAATAGAAATTGGAAGGAGCCTTGATGTTTGATGTCTTGGAGTCATCAGCCCAAATCTAATAAACATTCTTTCTGATTATCACTATAATAGGTTTCTTTTTAAAGAAGCCAAAATCATAAACTTAAATTACTTATACCTGTGTATTTATACCTGGGAGTACCTATGTATTCCCAATCCCTTTTTTTCCAACCACATTCCATTCTCAAGGCATTTATGATGATAGAGACCAGTCCAAAGAAGTGACACTAGATGGGAAGGTCAAACAATTAAAAAAAAAAAAAGGGAGGTGATAGAATGAGAAATGGATTCAATCACATTAATAGAGAAAGTCTCAGGAAATACAAACTAAGAAGAGGCTATGGGAAGAAATAGATTCTTCCTATTTGCCATTAGGATCTCATGTCCACCCTTCTCTACCTGCCTTTGCATCCTGGGAGAAGACATGTCTGTGCCTCATCAATGGGCTACCTGGCACTCAGGCTCCAAAGGGACACCTTGACAGGAGATTGAAGGGTGATTTTTAAAAAATTTCCTGGCTCTCTCCCTGCTCCATGAAGGGCTGTGAGTTGGCAGTGGCGGTGTTTTTCTACCTAAGGACATAGCCCTGTCTGGTGGCCCTTTTCTGTAGCCGCAGCTACAGTTACAGTTACAGCTACCACTACAGTACATTCTGAGTTCTCAGAACTTCTCTTTCTCCTTATCACTTCAGACCTAGCAATGGTAACAGCCCTCCACTATCACTTGCCTTTGAGGGCTTCAACATTCTTTAAATAATTTCTTAATCCCTATTCACACCTTTGTAAACAGTCTCTTCACTAAACTCTTCTAAACTACCCCTTTAGAGTGTGTGATGTGTGTTTTCTGCTGAGACAGTGACAGATACAAAGAAAAAACTTTTGAATAACAAGAAAATTGGTGCAACCTGAGGTTATTAATAACAATTTAGCTTAGGGAAGAAATGCCTTCATCCTACCCTGCCCCTAAATTAAAGTTAGCAATTTTTTTCTCTCCATAGTTGCAGATTTGAATGGTTGAAGAAAAGGGGAGAATATAGGTAGATAGAACAGAAGTGGGACGAACCTCTGCTTGACCCCATTCGGATCTCCCACCATCTAAGCTGCCAGCATCCAAAGCTCCCTCAAAGGAGCTTCCTGTCTCCTTTTCCTGATGAATTCATCAGGATGTGGACCAAGGTAAAAACCAAAACTGCCTTTGAAAGAAGATGGTCCTTGAACAAACTCTTACCTTAACACCCTTCTTTCTACTGGAGTTGGTGAGTTGAGAAGTGCTTTCCCGGGACTGGCAAACAGCTGAGGATGGGGAGATGCCTGCAGGAGCTGGAGTGAAAACTGATGGCTAAGTAAAGCTTATCAAGACGCTCAACAACCCTGTGATTTCCTGTACAGAGGGTGCTGGAAAATAAGAGTATGACACATGAAACCACATGAGATGTTTCTCAGCATTTGCCCTGACTCCAATCACTTCTCTTGGTTTCTCCCCTACCCTCTCCGGCCCCACTCCCTGCAAGGAATCACCATCCTGAAGTCTTTTGTTGCCCACAGTGAGCCTCTGCAGGAAGCAGACCCATCAAGCAACATGAGCTTTCATAGCTAAAGAATAGTCTGCCCTCTTCTGGTTGGCATTCAAGGCCCTGGGGCTCACTTGATCTTTTAAAATCAGGTTTATTTCAAATGACACTAAGGTGTACAAAATGAAATGTAAAGTCTCTCCGAGTCTCATTCCCCAAAAGCAACCACTGCATACTGTTTCCATTCTTTTTAAAAAAAGCTTTGCATAATAAAACCATGTTTCTATTTTTGATTTATCAATGTTAACAACTGGATATATTGAGTCTCCTTATAAAATATAGGAGACTTAGCACATCACATGCACCATCTGTCACGTTTCTCCCTCTACATCATGATATTTATTAGCTAGATTATTTTTAGATCATCTAGAGCCAACCAATATTTTCAGCCTTATCTCCTATGACTTCCTTTCATGTGCCTATGCTGCAGCCAAATTGAGTTATAAGTAACAATTATGAAGCATTTAAGACAATCAGAAGAAACTATTCACTCATTTATTGATTCATTCAACACTGTTTATTGTTTGCCTAAGATATGCCAGCTACCGTTGCAGGCAATGAAGACACAATGATGAACACCATACAAGATCATGCCCCTTTGCATTCTAGAGCAGCTGGGTAACCTCAGACAGGGAACATGGGTTGATTGAAGAGAGTTCTGAGACTCAGCATTTTCTTGTATTATACTCTGGTGCAGTGGGCAAAGCATGCATTTGTCCCCAGAAATCTGCTCTCCTCACGAGTAATACCAGGACCTTAGAAAGCTTTAACTTCTGTTACCGTCTAACCTACTGTGCTCTATTATTTTATTTTGATTCTGTTTCCCTCCAACAAATGATACATTTATTATTGTTTTAAATAGTCAGTGTTTGTACAGATTTATCCACATAATCACCAATGCTTTTGCTCATCCTCCCATTTTACATCTCATATCTTCCATTTCTCAAAACACATTCTTCAGGAGTTCCTCTTGTGAGAGTCTCTGCATGGTAAATGCCTCCTTTTATCTGTCTGAAAATGTCACTGTTTCACCCTCATCTTCTAAAGATGGTTTTTCCATGCATGACATTGTAGGGTGATAGTTACTTTCTTCCAGCACACTGAAGATCCACCTTCCGACTGCCAGTGTTACTGCTGTGGCCATCAGTATGGTTACTGTTGCAGCCGTCAGTCAGGTTGCCATTCACTTGTGGTGATCTGCTTTTTTTTTCTCTAAGAGCTTTTATTTTTCTCTGCTATGGTACAGTCTCACCAATTTGTATCTAGTGACTCTTTTTCAAATCTTGTTTGGGATTTGTGGAGTTTCTGAGATTTTACAATTATCATTTAACATTTTTAGACAATTTAATGCTATAATCTCTTAAAATATTACATAACGGTGAAAAACACAAGACTAGGCTACTAGGCATTTCTCCTATGGGACCTTAGCCAAATTTTCTAACTCTTGTGTTTGTTTACTCATCGGTAAAATGGGATAACATTATTAGTCTATAGGTTTGCTGTGAAGATTAATAATTTAATGTATATAAATGATTTACAATAGGAGCACATAGTAAGTACTACATAATTATTACCTCTTATGATCACTTTTAGTATTATCTCTTTCTGGAAGTCTAATTCAACATATGTTAGACCTCTTCTTCTATCGTCCTTATTTCTTAGCCTCTTCCTTATGTCTCATCTCTTTGTCTCTGAGGCTGCTTTCTGGGTAATTTCTTCAGATGTATCTTACAGTTAACTAGATTCTTTCCATTCTGTCTAATCATCTGTTTAATCTATCCACTGATGTTTAAATACAATTTTTATATTACTGATTTCTAGAAGTTCTATTTGATTTTTTTAAAATTATACTTTAAGTTCTGGGATATATGTGCAGACGTGCAGGTTTGTTACCTATGTATATACACGCCATGGTGGTTTGCGACACCCATCAACCTGTTATCTACATTAAGTATTTCTCCTAATGCTATCCCTCTCCTCGCTCCCCACTCCACAACAGGCATGGGTGTGTGATGTTCCCCTCCCTGTATCCATATGTTCTCACTGTTCAGCTACCACACATGAATGAGAACATGCGGTGTTTGGTTTTCTGTTACTGTGTTAGTTTGCTGAGAATGATGGCTTTCCAGTTTCATCCATGTCTCTGCAAAGAACATGAAATCAGCCTTTTTTATGGCTGCATAGAATTCCATGATATATATGTACCACATTTTCTTTATCCAGTCTATCATTGATGGGCATTTGGGCTGGTTCCAGGTCTTTGCTATTGTGAATAGTGCTGCAACAAACATATGTGTGCATGTGTCTTTATAGTAGAATGATTTATAATCCTTTGGGTATATACCCA
>NW_012114755.1:2589137-2714554 GCF_000951035.1 Colobus angolensis palliatus
CATGTTGTTTTGGTTACTGTAGCCTTGTAATATAGTTTGAGGTCAGGTAGCGTGATGCCTCCAGCTTTGTTCTTTTTGCTTAGGATTGTCTTGGTTTTACAAGCTCTTTTTTATTTCCATATGAAATTTAAAGTACTTTTATCTACTTCTGTGAAGAAAGTCAATGGTAGCTTGATGTGGATAGCATTAAATCTATAAATTGCTTTGGGCAGTATGGACATTTTCACAATATTGATTCTTCCTATCCATGAGCCTGGAATTTTTTCCATTTTTTTGTGTCCTCTCTTATTTCCTTGGGCAGTGGCTTGTAGTTCTCCTTGAAGACGTCCTTCACATCTTTTGTAAGTTGTGTTCCTAGGTATTTTATTCTCTTTATAGCAATTGTAAATGGGAGTTAGCTCATGATTTGGCTCTCTGTTTGTCTGTTATTGATGTATAGGAATGCTTGTGATTTTTGCACATTGATTTTGTATCCTGAGACTTGTAGAAGTTGCTTATCAGCTTAAGGAGATTTTGGGCTGAGATGATGGGGTTTTCTAAACATATAATCATGTCATCTGCAAACAGAGACAATTTGACTTCCTCTCCTCCTATTTGAATACCCCTTATTTCTGTCTCTTGTCTGATTTCCCTGGGCAGAACTTCCAATACTGTGTTGAATAGGAGTGGTGAGAGAGGGCATCCTTGTCTTGTGGCAGTTTTTAAAGGGAATGCTTCCATCTTTTCCCATTCAGTCTGATATTTGTTGTGGGTTTGTCAAAAATAGCTCTTATGATTTTGAGATACGTCCCATCAATACCTAGTTTATTGAGACTTTTTAGCATGAAGGGGTATTGAATTTTATCAAAGGCCTTTTCTGCATCTATTGAGATAATCGTGGTTTTTGTCACTGGTTCTGCTTATGCGATGGATTACGTTTACTGATTTGTGTATGTTGAGCCAGTTTCACATCCCAGAGATGAAGCCGAGTTGATCATAAGCTTTTGGATGTGCTGCTGTATTCGGTTTGCCAGTATTTTATTGAGGATTTTCACTTCGATGTTCATCAGGGATATTGGCCTGAAATTTTCTTTTTTTTGTCTCTGCAAGGTTTTGGTATCAGGATAAGGCTGGCCTCATAAAATGAATTAGGAAGGAGTCCCTCTTTTTCTATTGATTGGAATAGTTTCAGAAGGAATGGTTTTAGCTCCTCTTTGTGCCTCTGGTAGAATTTGGCTGTGAATCCATCTAGTTCTGGGCTTTTTTTGGTTGGTAGGCTATTACTGCCTCAATTTCAGAAGTTGTTATTGGTTTATTCAGGAATTCAACTTCTTCCTGGTTTAGTCTTGGGAGGGTGTATGTGTCCAGGAATTTATGCACTTCTTCTAGATTTTCTAGTTTATTTGCATAGGGGTGTTAATAGTATTGTCTGATGGTAGTTTGTATTTCTGTGGGCTCAGTAGTGATATTATTATGACTTTTTGATTATTCTCTTTTTTCTTCTTTATTAGTCTCACTAGTGGGCTATGTGTTTTGTAAATCTGTTCCCAAAACCAGCTCCTGGATTTATTGATTTTTTTGAAGGGTTTTTCATGTCTCTATCTCCTTCACTTCTGCTCTGATCGTAATTATTTCTTGTCTTCTGCTAGCTTTTCAATTTGTTTGCTTTTGCTTTTCTAGTTCTTGTAATTGTGATGTTAGGGTGCCGATTTTAGATATTTCCTGCTTTCTCCTGTGGGCATTTAGTGCTATAAATTTATCTCTAAACACTGCTTTAGCTGTGTCCCAGAGATTCTGGTATGTTCTGTCTTTGTTCTTATTGGTTTCAAATAACTTATTTATTTCTGCCTTAATTTTGTTATTTACCCAGTAGTCATTCAGTAGCAAGTTGTTCAGTTTCCATGTAGTTTGTGGTTCTGAGTGAGTTTTTTAATCATGAGTTCTAATTTGATTGCACTGCGGTCTGAGAGACAGTTATTATTTCCGTTCTTTTGCATTTGCTGAAGAGTGTTTTACTTCCAATTATGTGGTCAATTTTAGAATAAGTGCAATGTGGTGCTGAGAAGAATGTATACTCTGTTGATTTGGGCTGGAGAGTTCTGAAGATGTCTATTAGGTCCATTTGGTCCGGAGCTGAGTTCAAGTCCTGAATATCCTTGTTAATTTTCTGTCTCATTGATCTGTCTATTATTGACACTGGGGTGTTAAGGTCTCCCACTATTATTGCGTGGGAGTCTAAGTCTCCTTATAGGTCTCTAAGAACTTGCTTTACTAATCTGGGTGCTCCCATACTGGGTGCATACATATTTAGGATAGTGAGCTCTTCTTGTTGCGTTGATCCCTTTTACCATTATGTAATGGCCTTCTTCGTCTCTTTTGATCTTTGTTGGTTGAAAGTCTGTTTTATGAGCGACTAGGATTGCAATCCCTTTTTTTTTTTTTGCTTTCCATTTGCTTGGTAAATATTCCTCCGCCCCTTTATTTTGAGGCCATGTGTGTCTTTGCACATGAGATGGGTCTCCTGAATATAGCACACCGATTGTTCTTAACTCTTTATCCAATTTACCAGTCTGTGTCTTTTAACTGGGGACATTTAGTGCATTTACATTTAAGGATAATCTATTTGATATTTTGTTTTTCAACTTTCTTAGTCATTTTTTCATTTCTTGATGCTGGTTTGTATTGTCAATTCTTTATTTTATGTCTTCAATCCTATTAAGCATGGCAATATTATAATTATCTGATAATTCTAGTGCTAAAGTCTATTTGTGTCTGACTTTACTGTCTGTGATTTCTTCTGGCACTTTCATGTGGTGCTTTATTTTTATAGGTTTGTGATTTTTGACTGTGAGTTGCCACTTTCCTTGGGAGTTTATTTGTGGAAATTTTTTAAGGCCTGAATTGTAGCTGAGTTTGTTTAGAGAGGTCTTGTGTTTTCTTTTTCTAATTGACTGGAGGAACTCCGCAGTGTGCTTTCATATATCAGGTTGGACTCAGAAACCCCATTTGTCTTTTGAAATTTTAGGAAGACCACAGGTTGTATGAATTTGGATCACACTGTGATATTGACTTATGGTTATAAATTCTCAAGAAAAGCTTTATGTTTTGTTTTGTTTTGGTTTTGGTTTTGGTTTGTTTTGTTTTTGTCCCAGAGCCAAGTGTGTATCAGGCAGTTTCTTGGCAGTTGTATTTCTCATGAATGAGAATACACTGAAGTTTCGGTCTTTTGAAGTCCTGCATTTTCATGAGGTTTTCCTGTTAAACTTCCCACCATGAGTTGTTCTAAACTCTTTCATTCCTTTTAGGCTTGTAGCCATAATACGAAATGAGAATCTCCTTCTGAGAGGAAAAGATAACCATTTAGGAAATGAAGTGATCAGGTCTGTGCTTCAGAAAAGTCTTATCAGACTGCTTAGTGTACAAGATACAGAATATAGATGAAAGCATAAATCACTGATTATACTTCTACACAGAAACAGCTGCATACTTTAGTATATGCATGAAAAATATACAATTGATATTGTTTTATAATATGTGGTTTATTTCTAATTTGATAATTAATGACTGTGGGACCTCCAACATAAATGACAACTCTTTTGGTCTCAGTTCCCCATCTGTAACATGGGATGCCTTACAGTTGTGATGAATCTGAAACTAGGAGAACCCTGGAGCCTATGGAGGTTTCTCTCCTCCAAGTGCCAAAGATAGTAGAGACCTCAAATAGGCCTCTCTCTGAGGCCAAACTGGGGTTCCAGGATGACTCTCATCTTTTAGACCCTTAGTGACTTCCAGAGTTTTCATAACTGTGATGAAGTCATCAACCTAGGCCCCTCTCCATGGCTTACAGTGTGATATTTCAATCTATGTATACAATGTCTAATGATCAAATCGGGTTCATTAACATATCCATCACCAAAAACATTTACCATTTCTTTGTATTGGGAATATCCAAAATATACTCTTCTAGCTATTCAAAAATATACACTAAATTGTCATTAATTATAATCACCCTACAATGCCATAGAACTCTAGAACTTATTTCTCTTATGTAGCTGTAATTTTGTATCTGTTAACCAAAATTAGGCTATCTACCTCTCCATCATTCCCAGCTTCTAGTAACCTCTATTCTACTCTCTATTTCTATGACATCAACTTTTTTAGCTTTCACATGTGTGAGAACATATGGTATCTGTCCTTCTGTGCCTGAATTATTCCACTTAAAATAATATCCTCCAGACTCATCCACATTGCTACAAATGACAAGATTCATTCTTTCTTGTGGCTGAATAGTACTCCCTTGCATATATGTACCACATTGTCTTCATCCATTTGTCTGATGATGGACAGTTTGAGTCTGTATCTTGGCTATTGTGAATAGTGCTGCAATAAGCATGAGAGTGTAGACATCTCTCAACATACTGATTCCTTCCCTTCGGGTATATATCCAGTAGTGGGATTGCTGGATCATGTGGTAGTTTGATTTGTAGCTTTCTGAGGAAGCGTCATACTATTTTCCATAATGGCTGCACTAATTTCCATTCTCACCAACTGTGTATAAGAGTTCCCTTTCTCTGCATCCCCACCAGCATTTATTTACTTTTAGTCTTTTTGATAACAATCATTCTAACTGTATTAAGATGATATCTCATTGTCATTTTGATTTGCATTTCTCTGACAATTAGTGATTTTGAGCATGTTTTTTCATATACCTGTTGTCTATTCCTATGTATTCTTTTAAGAGACATCTATTCAGCTCATTTGCTCATTTTTAAATTGGATTGTCGGTGGGTTTTTTTGTTTGATTGGTTGGTTTTTGCTTTTGAATTGTTTGAGTTCCTTGTATATTCCAGATAGTAATCCCTTGTTGAATAAATAGTTTGCAAATGTTTTCTCCCGTTCTGCTAGTTATCTCTTCACTCTGATGATTGTTTCCTTCAATGTGCAGGAATTTTGTAGTTTGATACAATCCTATTTGTCTACTTTTGCTTTTGATTCATGTGCTTTTGAGGTCCTCTTCTCAAAGTCTTTGCCCACACAATGTTCTGATACAGTGTTTTTGTTTTCTTCCAATAGTTTTGTAGTTTCAGGTCTTGTATTTGAGTCATTAATTCATTCAGAGTTGACTTTTGTATATAAGAGATAGGGGTCTAGTTTAATTCTTCTGCATGTGGACATCCAGTGTTTCCAGCACCATACTATGAATATTTGTTCTCTTAATGGTGTCCCATAAGTCTTATAGGCTTTCTTCACTATTTTTCATTCTTTTTTTTTCTCAGACTGGATAATTTCAAATGATCTATCTTTGAATTTAGAGTTCTTTCTTCTGCTCGATCAAGTCTGTTGTTCAATTTCTCTATTATATTATTTATTTTATTCATTGAGTTATTCAGCTTCAGGATTTGTTTATTTTTGAAAATAATATCTACCTTTTGTTAAATTTCTCATTCATATCATGAATTGTTTTCCTGATTTGCTAAATTGCCTATCTGCATTTTTTTGTATCTCACTGAGTTTCCTTAAAATCATTATTTTGAACTCCTTTTCCAGAAATTTTTAAATTTCATTTTTGGCAGGATCTGTTACTACAGAGGTATTGTATTCCTTTAGTGGTGTCATATTTCCTTGCTTGTTTATGTTTCTTCTGTCTCTGCATGATGTTTCTTGTATCTGTGCATCTGATGGAACATCTATCTCTTCCAAACTTCTAGAATTGTCTTTATAGAGAAAGACTTTCACCAGCAGTTTGGTCTTAGTGTGCTGGTCGGTAAGGACAACTCTGTTTTTGGGTAAGTTGAGTGATATAATCTCTATGCAGCTTCCTCAGCTGTATTCATTTTTGGCTCATTGAATAACTGTGGGTGCCTCAGTGACTTAGGTTGTAGAAGTTTGTGGCGGTGGCAGTAGTGGTGGAGGTTGTTAAAGTCTTCATGGGCGAGGGCTTCTGGGGTCCTCTTATTCTTATTTCCCCCACTATGTGGAAACTTAACTGAGAGAATCCCTCTTCGTATCAGGTCAGACATGGCCTACATGCAGCTGCAGTGGTACTAGGTTCCAGGTGAAGGTGCTTAGAGCATTTGTGGGGCTGGGGTCCTAGACTCGGGGAACCACAAACCTATTGTGTCACCTGGGTCTTGTGGTGCAGTTTTGCTGTCTGTGTTTATTGGATGTAAGTTGTCCAGAGAGCCATGATATGGGACTCTGAGGCACCATTAGCAGTTTGGGCTCAGGGGGCTGGGTTGTAGCTGCAATTCTACTTCTGGGGGCCAGGGCAAAGAACTGATCTGACTCAGGAGAAGAAGGAGGGCTCTGGAGGTTTGGGCCCGGGAAGCAGAATATGGCTGCAATTCAGGAACCTGAGCCAATAGGGCTTGGTGGCAACTCAGGCATCGGGAAGGCAGAACCATGTGGTGACTCTAGACCCTAGGGGTGGTGAGGTGTGTTTTAGACTCTGTGAGGCCAGGTACAATGGCAGCAAGGACCCTAAAATGGCAGATCACAACTGTGGTCTTGGCCCTGCGGGGCAAGGAGCAGCACAGCAAAGACTCCACTTCCTGGGGAGTGAAGTCTGACACTTAACTTTTTGCAGTACTCATTGTGTGACCTTTAAGAAGCTCCTTAACTTTCCTGGATCTCTATTCCTCATTCCTAAAATAGGACTATTCCCGTAGTTCTCCAAGGGTGTTTTGAGGGTCATTTGGTTAACTTTTGAATGCTTTATAAATGAAGGTATTGGTTAGTCCTGAGTCTTCTGCATAGTAACTGTTTGATATTGAATAAGCCATTTTCCCTCTCATATCCCCAATTTTGAAATCTGTTAAATAAGTATAAGGTATGCCTTATAGAAGTATCGAATTAAATTGTAAATTAAACAATATACTGCAACTGGTACAATGCCTAGCTTATAGATGCTCGATAAATAGTATCTGTTATTCTAGTTCAAATTTCACTGCCAACTTTCGAGTTAAATTTAGAGCTTCAACTTCGTCAATATTTTACTGTTATAAACTTTAGTGAGGAATTTTTTTAGGGATTCTGAAGCAGGGAGCAACAAAGAGCAAGCTCTTAACATTTTGGCTTCTGGTTACTGAAATATTTAATATCGCATCAGATTTAGAAGGGATAGAAATGTAACATTACCACATTATGCCACTAGGTGGTAGTCAAGGATCATTGCTTTGTTAGTATGAGGTAGCCCTTGCCTGGCCAGCAGGGGGCGCATGTCAATGACATCGCTGGAAAAAGCCTGGGATCTCAAGCCCGCAAGTATTTGTGCGTGGTGTGTGTGCATGCGCGCAAGAGGGAATGGGGAGGGAGGGCAAGGACAGAGGGAGGGGACAGGAGGATGAATCCAAGTGACAAGAATGCCCTGTGAAGTTTGGGAACCAGTCTCTACCCACTGACTACTTACCCACCCCAATTTCTTTTTTCTCTTTTCTCCTCTTCTTCTTCTCCTCCTCCTCCTCTTCCTCCTCCTTCTTCTTCCTCCTCCTTCTTCTTCTTCCTCTTCCTCTTCCTCCTCTTCCTCCTCCTCCTCCTCCTCCTCCTTCTTCTTCTTCCTCTTCCTCTTCCTCCTCTTCCTCCTCCTCCTCCTCCTCCTCTTCTCCTTCTTCTTCTTCTTCTTCTTTTTCTTCTTCTTCTTCTTCTTCCTCTTCCTCTTCCTCTTCTTCTTCTTCTTCTTCTTTTTTTTTTTTGACAATGTTTCCCCTTACACCCAAGCTGAAGTGCAGTGGCAGGATCATAGCTCGTATCTCCAAACTCCTGGGTTCAAGCTGTCCTCCCACCTCAGCCTCCCAAGTAGCCAAGATTATCCATCCCAATTTAAAGTAGAGCAATGAAGGGGACCCATGTAATTTTTGCAACCTGAGCATTCATGGATGGCAGCATGTACAGCAGCTGCTGCGAGCGTCTATTAAATCAACCACTGAAATGCTGGTCTCAAATCCTGATCTACTAAGTCTATGAATCCTAGTTAGGATTACTAATTTAATCTTATTAACTGCTTAGCCTCACTAGTCAGTCCTAGGCTTCCTGATCAGTAAGGTGGCTGTTGTGAGGTATTCAGGGTGCACACAGGAGTGATTAGCACATGCTTAAAGCTCTGTGATGTCAGAACGTGCTCTCTGTCATCTTCAGGACCATCGTTATTATTTCACCGACTTTCCCAGTCTTCCACAGGGTCTCTGAAACTTGCTCCTAAAATCCCAGTCCTCAAGGCTAGCAGGGTCTGAAACTGCTCAGCACACGCCCGCCACGTTAGGTTTTGGGGCAGGGCAGTAGCCTGAGGACAGCAGATAGAAGCACTGGGTAAAGACGCGGGGTCTGCACCTGCTGCTATGCGATGGAGGGAGAGATGCCCCAGGTTCCCTTCTGTTCCTGCTTCTCTGTTAGAGTGGATACCTCATGTGACCATGGGCTAGAAACTGGAAAGCCCTATAATGATGGAAAGGGTTATTACTACCTATGGTATAATTCTCTCATTTCTTGGGAAACAAAAAGAGTAAGACTTACTGCCCATTAGGTCTCAGTAACAACAACTGATCTCCACGTCTTTCTGACTTTCAGGGAGCCCTAGTGACCTTCATGTCACCCTCTTCTCCCCAGGTTCCTTCAGGCCTGGCTGCCACCTGGCAAGGCCAGCCCGTCTGGTTTTCCCGGGCTTCCCTGCCAGTGTTTGACCAGGGTGGGCCAGGGAGAGGCTGTGGGGACCAGCTGCCAGGGGTGTGCAGGGTGTGTCTGACCCCACGGTAGAGGGTTGGGCAGCCGGGGAAGGCAGAGGGTGGAGCTCTGAGTCAGTGAAGACTTGGATCCAGTGAAGGCCTATAGCTCAGGAGGCTGAGGGCGACTCCCTGAAGGCTGGGCTGGTCTCAGGCTTTGCTTGTTGGATTGAGGAGACCTGTGCGGCCTCTGTGTCCAGCCCAACTTTAGAAAATCAGTGTAGGGGAGCCAAGCTTACCCCAATCCACAGATAACTGCACAGTTTGGAGTTATACTTTGAGAGAGTGAAGGGAAGGGCTTGTCGGGGCAGGATGTGTTCAGAATATAAGGATCCAAGCAGTGCGAGCCGTTTCTCACATTCCCCTCAAGTGCTAACCTGCTCAGCCTCCAAGCCCATGTTTCACAGGCCTCCGTGCTCTGCACTTGTCCCTCCTCTCTGCCTTCTGGAGTCCCCTTTACCTGTCAGACCCCAGAAGGCTCCCCTTCTGGGGTGTAACCCAGCTCCTAGGGCACTCCCCTCATCTGAACTCTGTAGCTGCTGCACCTGTCTCCTCTGTTCCTCTAGGCTGAAAGCTCCCTGAGAGCAGGGCCTATGTTATTTATTCATGGATTCACTCATCCATTTCTTCAATGAATATTGACTGTGCACTCCTTGTTACTTGATAGGCCTTGTTTTAGGTGCTGGAACTGGCACACTGAGTGAGGTCTGAAATTCACCTCCTGACTCCTGGCCCAGTGCTCTTCCCAACAGATTCCCATCCCCACCTACCTCACCCAGAGCCCAGCCTCCTGGATGTAGGTCAGGGAAGCAGTGCCCGGAGCCCCACCTTCCCCTCAGAGTCCTGATAGGATATTGCCTGCAGCATTTTCCAGTAGGCACAAAGGGCTGAGAGGTCCATCTTTGCAGTTTCCTTCTTCCCCCAGGACATTCTGGGAACCAGAGGGATATCCACTACCCTTTCCTTCCTTTCGCAGGGTCGCGACAGGGACCAGGGCCACACTTACTGAGCCTAGGGAGAACCCTGGTTCAGACACTGCAGGCTACATGACCTCAGATGACTCCTGTAACCCCTTTAAGCCTTGGTTTTCTCATCTTTAAAAAGGTGATAGCGATACAGGAACTAGAAACAAATTATTTAGGTGGATAGTGAGGGTAAGAGAGTCCTCAGTAAGGTTTTGTTTTAATAAAAAGCAGCCCCTAACTCATTTCTTTTCTAACAGAAAGCAGCCTGAAAAATCAAGCCACAAGCATAGATAAGCAAGCTAAAAGCTTACATAGGTAAATACTGGTAGCTGTGCCAATAGAAAAGGGGTATCTGGGAGCCAGGTATATTCAACATGGAGGTTTCCTCTTCCCTTTTCTTTGTCACCACATGTGCAGTAAAAAGCAGGCCACATGGCACCAGCCAGGTAGAGACTCCATCTGCATAATAAAAGATTAGGATGGGATGACCAGCTTCTTTGCATGCTATGCAAACAGCACACCTGGTTCGGCCAATCTCTTATGCCCTATGTCAGTCAGACACTCCCTCCTCAAGCTCGTCTATAAAATGCCCCCATGCATTTCACCATGGGACTGGAATACCGCCCCCCCACCCCAGCCCCTCTCTCTGCAGGAGAGAGTTTTTCTCTTTTCTCTTTCTTTCGCCTACTAAACCTCTCTCTTAAACTCACTCCTTGTGTGTGTCCGCGTCCTCGATTTCCTTGGCATGAGGCAATGAACCTCGGGTATTGCCCCAGACAAACGACACCGCTTCGATACCAAGAGTATCTTCTCCCTAAGGTGTTTTGAGAATTCTTCAATTCTGTGCCTTCAGTAAATGGTAGCTCCTGTCCTCTCTGCCCCCACCCCACAAGCCTGAAGACTGAAGTCAACTCCCATCCATGGCAAATCAGGCTCCAACTTAGCAGACTTGGAGCTATAGAAAGTCCCATCTCCCTCTTTTGGCACTCAGCCCTAGAGAGAGTAACAACAACAATAATGGTTATTATAACAATGTTGATCTTTTTGATAGCACTTGCTTTGTTCCAGGCACTGTTGTGAGCACTTTACATTTATTAACTCATTTACTCTTTGGTACAATCATATGAAGTGGTATCATTATCATCCCCCTTTTTCAGATAATGAAACCTAGAGAGGTTAAGCAACTTGCCCAAGATCACACAGCTGATAAGTAGCCATTCGAAATCAAGAGACATGGCCGGGCACAGTGGTTCATGCCTGTAATCCCAGCACTTTGGAAGGCCAAGGCAGGCGGATCACCTGAGATCAGGAGTTCGAGACCAGCCTGGGCAACATGGTGAAACCCCGTCTCTACTAAAAATACAAAAATTAGCCAGGCATGGTGGCGCATGCCTGTAATCCCAGCTACTCAGGAAGATGAGGCAGGAGAATTGCTTGAACCCGGCAGGCGGAGGTTGCAGTGAGCCAAGATTGCGCCATTGCACTCTAGCCTAGGTGACAGAGTGAAATTCTGTCTCAAACAAATGAATAACAAAACAAAACAACAACAACAACAACAAAACCCGAAATAAAGAGCCATTCTGGACAGTTGTCAGGCTACATTTGCATACAGTTGGTTGCCACATCAATGGCCAAGGTAAAAAAGTGAGTTGAGAATATACGAACTGGGGCATAAATGATGTGAATACAGCTAAGGACTTTCCCAGGACACCTGGACACCAGGCCTCTGCCGACTCACCCTCTTTTTGTGCCCACTGAATTGTGCTGCCTGGCACCTGAAGCCGGCGCATCAATGTTCTGGAGAAGGAAAGGGGTGGCAGGAGAGTGACTGATCTCTGCTCCCTCCTTGGGGCACATGGGGCTTCCAGGAATTCTCCCAAATGTGCCTGAACCCACAAAGGTGCTCTGAAGGAAAAACCACAGAGCTCACTCACACCCCAGGAGTGTTCCCAAATATATTCCCCCATGAACATTTTCTCTAATACATTTAACTCTACCTGTCCTCCTTCTCAATTGCTGATAACAATTTAAAATGTTATCTTCCATTATGCCTCTGTTCTCATTTGTAGAACAGGGGAAGCCAGAGAAACATGGGCTGAGGGAAAGTTCATGAGGACTCAGCCACCTGGGAGGTGTTTCTCAAGAGCTGCCAGTGTCGTTGGCTCAGTCAGGGCTCTTGGTGACACAGAGACAGGGCCAGGAGGGCAGGGCTCATGTCTGCTATGTCTTGCTTCATTCTTAGGTTCTGTGTTAGAGTCCATTTGGAAACAGTTTCTGTGCTAAAAACAGAATTTGAGGGCTGTTGGGCTAGATAATTCCTAGATTCCATCTTGACTTCTACCTCCTAGGGCTCATTCATTCATTCGTCAAATATCATGCAAATGCCAGGAGCTCTGCAGGCACTGAGGATCCGGCGGTGAATAAGTGTTATAGTCCCTGCCCTCGTGGACCTCAAATCCAATGTGAAAAAAGATGAAAAATAAGAAAATAAAGAATAAATGGAATAATGGCATGTTATCATAGCTGCCACAAAGGAAATCAATAGGACAAGGTGATGGAGAGTCACTTGGGGTCTCCTTTGGATAGAGTGGTCAAGGAAGGATTCCCTGAGAAGTTTAAGCTGAGCCCAGGAGGATGAAAAGGAACCAGATTTGTCAAAAACCAAGGAAAAAACTTTCCTGGTGTAGGGAACTATGAGTGCAAACGTCCTGAGGCAGGAAAGAGATTAGAGTTTACTGTGGCTGGAGCAGAGGGAGGGAGAAGCCAGACCTAAGAGGAGGTTTATTCTAAGTGCAAAGCCATTGAAGAGTTCTAAGCAAGGAAGAGACACTATGATTTTCTCATTTACATTAAGCAGATCACTTTTCTGTGGAGAGGAGAATGCCTTGCAAGGGGCAAGGAGATCCACTAGGAAGCTATTGCGGAAGAGGGTGATAACTCAGGCTGGGAGTGGCTAGGAGGACGAGGGAAGTGATTGGTTTGAGGCAGAGCCAGCTGGATTTGCTGAAGAACTGGCTGTGGGAGGTGGGTGCAGGGGTGAGAATTAAATTTCCTGAAAGTGTGAAACAGACCCTGTTTTCCCACTTGGATGAGATAGGTGCTCCCAGAGGTGCCTCACCCTCCATCCTCACTCACGGGAATACTTCTGTTTGCTTTTGCCACTTGCCACACTGGCTTCTCTGTGCTGGACACCCCGAACTCATTCCTATCTTAAGGCTTTGGCACTGCCTGGGCTGGTTGCCCTGACCTTCCCGTGGTTGGTAACTTCTTGACACTTGAGGCTCAGCTCAGCCATCTCCTCTCCCCTGAGCCAGCTGGCCTTTCTTGAACACACAACTTGTAGCCTGACCCACATCCTCCTCTACATATTCCATTACATTACCTTGTTTTATGCTCTTTACTTTCATGATCTGGAAAGATCTTGTTCATTTGTCTGCTTGGGATTTTCCCCATCTGCTTCCACTAGAATGTAAATTCCACAGGCAGGTGGCCCCTTGTCTGTCTCATTCAGCAGCTCTGAAGGGCAAGGCTGGCTGGGAGTGCAGTGCTAGGCCTCCCCCACAAGAGGGCGCCAACAAAGTTCCTTTTCTGCTTTTTTCTAGAAAATCTCCCTAGGAGTAAAATGAACAGAAAACAGACTCAAATTGCACTCTTTACCTAGCTGGGTACACATGCTCTCTTTTTTTTTTTTTTTGTAGGTTTTTAATGTTTTGCTTGAGAGTTTAAAAAATGTTTTTCTATGGAACTTCAGATGTTCCCCTGAGACAGGCGAAGGGGGAATACATACGGACTCTGTTCCCCTCGGGTACCTCTCCATCCTCTGCTATGCTTAGTCTGGCTTTTGCGCGAAAGAACCTGTACTTATGTCTCCACTAACTGTAGCCAGGGATCTCCAAACAATTGGAACATAAATTAACATTTCCTTGATCCTAAGACCATACTTGGCAATGACCCAAAGATTTCTCAACCAACTGGGTAACGCTGAGAACGTTTCAGTTCAGTTTGATGAAAACAGGTGAGGGTTTAACATATGCAATAATAAAGAACTGACAGTGCGGGTTGGTTATTAATCATTGCTCTAACTGGAGGTAGCTTGAATTAGTGGAAAGAGCACTGAGCCATGCCAGAAGATGTGGGTGTGAGCCTTCTTTTGAATCTTGGCTCTGTCCATTTCTAGCTGAATGACTGTAACTCTGTGAGCCTGTCTCCTTCATTTGTGAGGATGACCAAGCTTCCATAGACATAAAAGTTATTTTGTAAAGAAGCATGCAGATGGTGGTGGTAGCACGTGGCGTGTTTATAACAATTGCTGCTAGCACGGTCATATTTGAGACCCCCCACACATGGGCTGAAGTTGCCCCCATGAAATGTCGAGTTGAGAGGGGAGGTGAGGAGTGTCTGAATATGTCACCTAGGTAAGGAGGAGGGCCAGAAGTTGGTGCCTGGAGCTGGAAAAGGAATCCAGGGAATCCCAGAGCTAGGAAAAGCAGCACAAGAAGGAATGGGTCAGCAAAAAGGATGATTCTGGAAGAATATTTATGACTGTTTCCTGCTGCTGGCACAGGATGCATTTAATAGCTAGGCGTGGACTGGATATTTTCTAAAGTTTTGTCTAATAGGAAGTGTGTTGGCTTTCACAGAGGAAGCTTGGGATACTTATTCATCATTAGTAGGCACTTGGATTGTTTTTCAAATCTGCCTGGTCATTTTTATATTCTCTTGCTCTTGACTCATTTTTTATTCTGTCTTTCCTGAATTAGTAGAAAGAGCACTGGGCCATGCCAGAAGATGTGGGTGTGAGTCTTCTTTTGAGTCTTTCTTTAATATGTTTCTTTAAACATATTAAACATAATTGTTCTATAGTCTATGTTTTTCTCAATATCTGAAGTCTTTGTGGGCCTGGTTCTATAATTTGCTGTTTCTACTGCCACTGGCTCATGGTGGTCTGTTTCCTTGCGTGCATCATTTTGATTGTGAGCCCCCAGTTTTTGGAATCTTATTATAATTCTCTAAGGCTTGGCTTGAGAGTACATTTCTGCAGGGAAGTTTCCTGATTGCTTCTGTCAGGCATCAGGACATACTGATAATAGAACAGAGTCCACTTTATTTTTTTCTTTTTCAAGGTCCACTTAAATTCAATTGATCATCTTGAGGGTTTTAAAACCATGTGTAAAGTAGTGTCATTTCAGATTCCCTAGTTATGCAATGGTCAGCCAGTAGCACTGAAACATCAGGGCACTATTTTCTCCCCCAACTACCCTAAATCAAGGTGGACACGGACACTTTTCCTTGTTACTTAGTTATACTGTGCAGGTTTTATGTTTTGTTTTGTTTTTTTTTTTTTTTCATCAATCATCCTTTTTCTCAGAGAGTATAGCTCTTTCTGAGTCCTGGCTTTATGCAGAGGGCTCGCTAATTTGACTCCCTGCACTGCATGGATACAAGGATTAGTGCAGAGTTACCCCTTCATTCCTAGTAAAGTTCTGTGTGTATCAGGTCTAGGCCACCAGACTGTACAGAATTCCCCAGAGTGTGTGATAGTTTCTTCCCATTTATTCACTTGGGTCTGAATTCACTTCTGGCCTTAGGTTCCTCTTCCTTTATATGTTAGATCCTCACAACAATCCCCAAAGGTATTTGTTTTAAGGAAAATACACTAAGGATCAGAGATGTTAAGTAAATTTCCCAAAGTCACAAAGCTAATGAGTTGTTAAGCTGAGACTTGAATTCAAGCCTTCTGATGCCTCAAGGTGTATATTTTCAGCTACATCCGTCTCTTTAACTTGGAGGATTTAGTCTTGCGAAGGGTTGTCTCAGGGTTGATGCATTACCAGTGGTGGTGGAGAGGGCTATACCTGGCCCTGTGGCTCCAGAGGATGGACCCTTGAGCAGTGGGTGAGAATTACACAGAGATAAATGGAGGTTGGAGATCTGGAGCAGCTTCCAGCAAGTGTCTGACAATGAGAGGGAGTGAGTTCCCCATCGCTGGGGGTGTGAGATGACCATCTCTTCAGAAGGCCCCAAGAAACCCCTGCCTGGAGCAGCTGCAGAGAGCAACCTCTGAGTTTCCCTTGGCTCTGATAGCCTTAGCCACTGTCATTCTCTTGGTCAGCCCTGGACATCCCTGGAGAGGATGACTCAGTCATCCATTTTAAACAGCGTGGTTCAGAAGAATACGTTCCTGGTTATTCGAGTTTCTAGGGAGTCCTTGAGAAAGGCTCAGTTGATGAGGAAATCGTTGGGGAGTGATTAACAACTCTTGGATCAGCTCCTTCCTCCTTTGCCAGCCTCAGCCAGCAGCCTTTCACAGGGGCCTGTTTTATTCTAAACACACAGAATGAAAGAATGTGACACATCAGGTTTTAATCTTGGGTCTCAGCCCAGAAAAAAAATTTGAAACCTGAAACAAGTGAAACCCATTAATTTACAATTACATTTCAAAGGGCTGTTCCCCTAAAATGCCCTCTTCCAACCAAATAATTTGAGCTCAGAGCTGTAAATTATGTGATGTGTTTTGTCCCCAGCCTGCAAAGTGTGCTGGGTTAGTAGCCAGCCTGGGGCTTCTCCAGCTACCTCCTCCTTCAGACTGAAAATCTTCTAAACCATGAATGGTACCAGTAATGATTCCCATTTGTACAGAAGTTGCAATCGACAGAGCACTTCCGTGTTACTCACGTTTCAGCCTCCAAAGACTCCATGTGGGATAAGGCATTACATAGATGAGGAACACAAGTCTTGGGGAGATGGAAGGGTTGAGGGACTTGAGCACACCAGTTTCTAAGGAGCAGATCCACGACCTGAATCCAGATTTCTTGATTCTCTTTTCCGAGAAGATAACTACTTTCATCAGTGCAGCCTCCTCAGAATAATTAAATCTTATACAGGAGAAGAGTTTAATGTGTATAACTGGAAACAAAAATGATCCAGTGGATCCTCTTAGGCTACAACCATTCCCAATCTGCCTCCATCACTCCTCCCCTGTATCCCAGCAGAAAAACCTTTTAGGGCTCTGCTGTGGTTATAACAATGTGCATTCCTCTTCTCACAAGTGACGACAGTGTTGCGTGGTGGCTGAGTGCACAGGGCCAAGTCCTGCTTCCTCTTCAGCTGTGGCCTTGGACAAGTTAGCTAACCGACCTGAAGCTCAACTTCCCACTGCTGACCGTGAGGGGATGTGGTGAGGACTAAATGACATAAAGTGCTGGAGAGCTTAGCACAGTCTGCAGCATGTCAGTGCCCCATAAGTGCAGATTGAACATGGCTGTACAAAACAAGGACTGTAGGTCAAACCCTAGGACTGCAAAGGCTCCATTCATTCCAGCAGCTTTGACTGAACACGTGCTTTGTGCCAGGGGCTTCCGTGCCATTACTCATTGACTCCTCACAACAACCCTATGAGGCAGGTGTTATTATTCTCATTATACACCTGGGGAAACTGAGGCTTACTTGCCCGCTACTTTGCTTTCATCTGTGTCAGAGCTGGGATTTGAATTCAACCCTGTGTGACTCTTGTTCCAGTACTCTACTGTGCAGTATGTGGAGATTTGGATAGTGTATATAGATTAGGAGTGGTGACAGGAACCCCTAAATTGGGGTGTCTAGGGACTGGACCTGAGCTGTGGCTCTCCCACACTTGCTGTGCAGTTTTAAGCCAGACACATCAGTTCTCTGGGCCTTGGTGGCTTCATCAGTAATGCAAAGAGGTTGCAAAGATCATCTCAAAGATCTTTTCCAGCTCTGGCCTGCTAAGAAGCTCCTCAGACTTCAGAAAATAGTCAGGGATATGATGCTGGAACAGAGGAAGCGTATCAGTGGCCCCTGAAATTTCCAATCAGTTTTGCCTTTTGAACTCATGCGTTTCTGCATGAATTCAGAATCTGCCAGAGGAAAACTCTCTAATTATCCTATGGAGATTAGCCCAGCTAGTAATTACCCACATTATTTTTAATTGTATTTTATAAGGTACCTTTCATCCAAGATCTCAAAGGGCTTCTCAAATGTTCATTAGCTGAGCTCCACCTCCTCCCTGTGTGGATATGAAAGAGACTGATTTTAATGTCAGAAAGAAGATGTGGCAGGGAGAGAAAAAGGGACTGAGATCCTGGGAGTAATTTTACCTCTGAGTTTAAAGGAGAGAAGAGCAGAAATATGCCAGAGAAATGCTCACCTTTGGAAGGAGTTCATGGGATATTTAGTAAAGAGCAGATGGGTCAGGAAATGTTCCTCCTTTTTAAAAAATCAACTCTGCCAGGCATGGTGGCTCACACCTGTAATCTTAGCACTTTGTGGGGCTGAGGCAGGAGGAATGCTTCAGCCCGAGAGTTCATGCGATCAACTTGAACTCCTGTTTTGTTTTGTTTTGTAGAGATGGGGTCTCACTACTATGTTGCCTAGGACATAGTGGGACTTCATCTCTATAAAACAAAATAAAAACAAAAACAAAAAATTAGCCAGATGTGGTGGCATATGCCTATAGTCCCAGCTATTTGAGAGGCTGAGGCGGAAGGATCACTTGAGTCCAGGAGTTAGAGGCTGCTATGAGCCATGATGGTGCCACTGCACTCCAGCCTGGGCAACAGAGTAAAGAGCCTGACAGCAAAACAAAGAAAAACAAAACAAAAAAACAAAAACAAACAAACAAAAACTTCTGTCTGTAAGTGCTTAAGAGAGGGTCATTTGGTTTATTGCAGTTCAATTCCATTGGATCATTGGCCTTATTTCACTTTAGACTTATTCATCATCAGCTCTCCTTTGAGCAGTCACCAGCATTCAGACCTGTGCTACATAATGTGAAGGATGTAAGTGAAGCAAGATTGCAGATTTGGGCACATTGGCGTAAGCAGCAAATGCCACAGGAACCTCCCAGGATAGCCCAAATAGGCTTCTTTAAATACATGACTGAAGTCAAGGCCAAGATGTTCAGCATGTGGCCAATGGTTGCCACAATACTTCCCTGGAAGTAGGTAGAGAAAAAGTAAATTTGGGCACATATACTAAGTCCAGGAACCCGACTGACAAATGACATCTGAAGATCATTTTGAGTAGCTCATCATGGGGCCACTCCTCTCCTTCACTCCCAACTTCCCTCCACCAAGGACCTAGGGTACTGTTACTAAGTTCCCACCATTCTTGTTCCAATGAGTGGATAGAGGGTGTCACTATGGAGTCCGACAAGCTTCACTCGGGTTGGATGAGGAGCCAGCAGTCTTCTCACCTAGTCTGTGAGTTCCTGAAAGATAGGACTCTGCCTATCTACTCACCTTTCTTTCCCCAGCACACTAGCTGTGTGCAGAAGGGCAGATGTTCAGGACATATTTGCTGGCTAAAGGAAGGGATCATGAAGCTGCCACCCTATTTCTGGCCTTGCAAGGTGGTCTGAAATAGCCAGAGGAGGATCCTTTCCTTCCTCAGCTTGGAGATGTCTAGATCCAAAGGACAGCCAGGGCCACACAGCTCCAGTGACTTCAGAAGCCAAAGATGGAAGTCATTTCTAAACTAGGTCCCAGTGACGCAGTGACTGAGGTGGTGTGGAAGGCAAGGCAGGTGCTGTGAGGTAGCAAAGAGGAAGACTGTCCTGGATATTGGGTCCTTTAGCAGGAAGGTTGGGACCAGTGGGGTAGGACTTTCAACTATTTCACTGTTGGGGGCACTAAGGACCCTAGTTCTCTTGTTGGTGCTCTTGGGATAAAATGGCTTAGAAGGATATGGGTGACAGAGAGAAAGATGCGTCATGGTCTTGCCCCTGAAGAGCCAGTAGTTTTGTTTTGGAGATTAGACTCACACAGAGAGCAGTCAGAACACAATGCAAGAAGGATATTTGTCTCTGACTAAACTGGGAGTTCCCTGTGTGGAGAGAGAGGGTCTTATTCATTGCAGTATTTCTTGTTGGGCCTAACAAAGGCCTGGGCGCTTTTTCTGCTCCAAATACACCTAATGGTTAGTTGTCACATTGCGTGGCCTGAAAAGTTAAGTGGCATAAGTCAGAAAGTCAGCATTTGGAGGCCAAATGCTGGCGAAGGCTTGGAGAAGGAGGAAGAGCCACAGATGGGTGCTGAATAAGGGACAAGTGAAAAGCATAAGCCCCACTTTGTCAAAGAACTTTCACATCACAAGAGATCTATGCAGTGAGGACAGCCGTGGGAGGGAGTTGAGAGGCTCCAAGTAGCAAAGGAACTGCCTTGTAGTCACCCAGCAAGAGGACTTCTGAGGTTTTTGCCTGCCCAGCATCCATTCCTTTCTCTTCTGGGAGTGCCATCCTGTCTTCACTCTGAATCTATGCATTTCATTGTACAAGACATCACCTCTGGACTTTGTGGGTGGGTCCAGGGCAGACCTGACCACTTGGAGAACTGTATCCTCTTTGCCACAGGATTTGTTCAGGGATGAGCAAATGACTCAAGCTGGGCCAATGAGAACCCTCTCAAGAACTTTTTCTAGGAGTCTTGGGGGAAAGACACTCCTTTGGAGGTTGCAAAGCTGGAAGAATGTAAGGCTGGAGCTGCTGGTGGTAAATCTGGCCACTGGATGGGGAAAGACTATGTAAGGATGATGTTAACATGAAAGAAATCAGAGCTGCAAGATGAAGAGAGACCTTTGTAAACTCATGAAAATTTTTCAGATATATTAGTCAATACATTTCTTTTTTATTTCCCTGTTTGCTACTTTAAATTTCTGTAACTTGTAACTGAAAAAATATTTGCTCATATGCTTAGCTGATAAATGATATTGCAGACCAGATCCTGGGTCTCCTAGTTCTTTGTCAAGCTCCCTCCTGATGATTTTACCCATTCATCATCCATCCATCCATCCATCCATCCATCCATCCATCCATCCATCCATCCATCCATTCATCCATACATCCATCCATCTTTCACCCACTCATCCCTCCATTCTAGTCATCCATCCATTTACTAAATTATCCACTTATCCATCCTTCCATTTATTCATTCATCATCCATCCATCCAATATACATTTAATGTATATAGAAGTTGCTCAATGCACATTTTTGAATGAATTAATGAATAACTAATTTGTCATGATTTAATGGCAAAGATACATCTACCTGCCTTTTAATCCTATGTGGAAATTGGTCGACAAAGGGCAAACCAAGTTATAAACTCAGAACTTGGAACTCAGTCAGGAAATCAGTCTCCCAAGGCAATACTGAATTTCATCAATGTCATCAGCACACACCCAGACATGAGTCTTCCTTTGCCAACATGATTTGGTCATGCTGATGCCACAGACCACACGGGAGGGTCTGAAATGCCACTGACAAACATGTGGGTTTTCCTGTTGGAGGTGATGCCAATACTGTGAGCTGTCTAGTGACATGAGTAAGAATTGCCAAGGAAGACTTACTACCTATTTTGCTCTTTGTATCTCAGTGGCCACATTAGGCACAGAGCTGCCCAAGAACCACAGAGATGAGAGCCGGCTCTTTCAGGATGACTCTGTAACACTTCAATCAGAGCATGTAGAAATAAACCAGTCACCTATTTCAAACTCCTGTGTTTCCAAGGAAAACTGCAGCTCCCAGAGAAAAAGGGATATGGCCAAGGGCACGTAAAGAATTACAAGGAGAGACTAGATCTGAACTCCTGACTTCCAACCTGGTGCTTTTCCTACTATGCTACTCTCCATCCTTGGACCACATTCCCAAACAGGTGGAGTACATCTCAAAGGGTTCATTTCCTCTTTGGAAATGTGGTCCAGGGTAAGCTTCAGGCACTAGACTATGTTTCAAAGATGTTCTTCACATTGCTGTCATCGGCTTGTGAACCACATGCCACAGTAAGGATGCATGAGCATCGAGGTCATAGGATTGGTAAGATGGGACCTCAAGAGTCACCCTTCCCAACTTCTTTCTGATGTTTGGATTTCCTCTATAGCACTCAGTGATCTGCTTGTTAGATTTATAGGTGACAGAGATGAGGGGGGGAAACTGTGCTCTTGGTCCCCTTTGTCTCCTGACTCCGCCAGGACGTTAATCCATCAGTTGCCTCCTCTCTCCCTCTATAAAATTTTCTGCCTTTTCTTCCTTCAATCTTTCCTCTTGGTTAACAAATATTGTGGGTCTTCTTCTCTTCTTTTTCATTTTATTTTGTTTATTTAAATTTTCAATTCAGAGGTACACGTGCAGGTTTGTTACATATGTACATTGCGTGATGCTGAGGTTTGGGCCTCTAATGATCTCATCCCCCAAGTTGCAAACATAATACCTGATAGGTAGTTTTTCAATCCTTATTCCTCTTTCTCCCTTCCCCCTTTTGGTATCCCCAGTGTCTACTGTTTCCATATTTGTGCCTGTGTGTACCCAATGTTTAGCTCCCACTTATAAGTGAGAACATGCATTATTTGGTTTTCTATTTCTGTGATAATTCACTTAGGATAATGACCTCCAGTTGCATCCATGTTGCGCAAAGGACATGACATTATTTTTTTTTATGGCTGTATAGTATTTCAGGTGTGTATGTACCAAATTTTCTTTATCCAATTTACCATTGATGGGCACCTGGGTTGATTCCATGTCTTTGCTATTCCAAATAGTATTGTGATAAACACACAGATATCCTCTTAAAGAAAATAAATTGATAAACAATAATTTTTTTTGATTTTGCATGTGCCCAGTTACCTTCTCATCACTTTCATTGTTTCCAACAAATTTTTTGAAATAGTCATTTATGCCTGTTGTCTCCTTCCTTATGATCTACCTGTTCCTTAACTTTTGGTATCTTCTTTTCTCTCAGGGGTCACTAATGACCTCCCCATTGTGAAATCTTTTTGCCTTTTGTGTGTGTGTGTGACACAGAGTCTCACTCTCACCCATCTTGTGAGATCTGTGTGTAATCTTAGCTCATTGCAACTTCAGCCTCCGGGGTTCAAGCAATTCTCCTAACTTAGATTCCCAAGTAGTTAGGATTACAGGCGTGTGCCACCACGCCCAGCTATTTTTTATATTATCAGTAGAAACAGGCTTTCACCATGTTGGCCAGGCTGGTCTCGAACTCCTGACCTCAAGTGATCCTCCTTCCTTGGCCTCCCAAAATACTGGGATTACAGGTGTGAGCCACTGTGACCAGCCCTTTTTGTCTTTTTTTAGCCTTAAATTTTCTTGTTGCCTTTGTATCTTTTCAGATGTTGATCACCCAGTGCTCAATCTCCCTTGATAGGTGGTTACCCCAATTCTCTTTCTTTGCCTTGGGTTTTGCTTTTTATTACATCTCTGTGTTCACTTCCTTGGATCATTTGTTTTAAGGCTCTTCCAGAGATCCTGTCCATCCATTGATAGATTTGTCTATTCCGTTCTTAACTGATCATGAGGTACTGTGCCAGGAACTGGAGATTTAGAGTGAATCACACATCATTCTTGACCTCAGTGAGCTTACCTTCTATTGACAGAGATAGCTAAGTTCATCCCAATACCAGGTGATGCTATATGCTGGACCAGTTACTTCATAGATTCAAAGAATGCAGAAATGGGAGCTGAAAGGGATATAGAAGGGATCTCTAATCCAGGTCTGAATTTTACAGGAGAGGAAATTGAGGCACAGAGAGAGGGCATCAGTTGCGTGTGGGCCTACAAAGAGTTGGTGAGGAGGTAAGAAAAGACCTGAAGTCTCTTCAAATAAATTCTTCAGAGAATGGCCAATGATTACTTTTCTAGTGAAATAAGAAGGTATTGGGATGCAAAAAAGTATCTGGAGTTTGCTCTGACTTACAAACGAACTTACATTTCACTGAGTTTCTTCTGTAATCAAAGACCCATCATCAGACCCGTGTCTTCCTCCAAATACTCCAGCAAGAGGTCATGAGATAGAGATCCCAGAATTGGGCCTTTTTTTATTGAAAGGAAGAAAAACAATACTTACTCAACATGTAATCTGGGGCAAGGAAATTAAGGCCCTAAAGTTAGGTGACTCACATCAATTTTAAAGCAAAACCAGGACTGGAACTCAGATTTCCTGTTCATTGCCTCATGTTCCTTTCATGAGGTCAAGAGCCATGAGCTGACTGTGTGCGCTGGAATGCTGGGCTACCATCTGCCCAGGAAGAGGCTGTGAGCCTGCTGAGTGTGGCAGCCCCCTTGAAGATGCTATGTATGCATTTGGGTAAGAACCTGCCCCAATCCTTACCCCTAGACAGAGCCAGTATCATGGGCATGCAACCTGTGATGTTGCATGGGACCACATGCTTAGAAGGACCCTGTGGTTGGCTTAATGTTGCCATCTTAAAATTCTTGATTTGTAAAAAGTGAGGATTATGTAGACATTTCTGCAAATTATGTAGACATTTCTGCTCCCAGATTCTAGCTTTTATTATTGCCACTCGAAGCACTTTCCAGGTCTTATATCTGAATAGTTCAATCCTCTCCGCCCATATCCCTCTAGGAAGGGCAATTGGAAAGATCACCTGAAAGTGAGCTAATGCTAGGCCAGCCAGGTTGCTGTCTAGATTCCCTGGACTACTTCCTGGAAGGGTTTTAGCCTTCCTATGTTACCGGAAAGGGGTCTCAATCCAGACCCCAAGAGAGGATTCTTGGATTTTGCACAAGAAAACATTTGAGGTGAATCCATAAAGTGAAAGCAAGTTTATTAAGAAAGTAAAGGAATAGAAAATGGCTACTCCATAGGCAGAGCAGTGGCAGAGCCCACTCAGCTGCTTATACTTATTGTTATTTCTTGATTATATGCTAAACAAGGGATGGATTATTTGAGTTTTCCAGGAAAGGAGTGGGCAATTCCCAGAACTGAGGGTTCCCCCCCTTTTTTAGACCATAAGGTAACTTCCTGATGTTGCCACGGCATTTGTAAACTGTCATGGTGCTGGTGGCAGTGTCTTTTAGCATGCTAATGTATTGTAATTAGCATATAATGAGCAGTGAGGACAACCAGAGGTCACTTTTATCACCGTCTTTGTTTTGGTGCATTTTGGCCAGCTTCTTCACTGTATCCTGTTATATCAGCAAGGTCTTTATGAGCTGTATCCCATGCTGACCTGCTGTGTCATCCTGTGACTACGAATGCCTTAACCTCCTGGAAATGCAGCCCGGTAGGTCTCAGCCTTATTTTACCCAGCCCCTATTCAAGATGGAGTCACTCTAGTTCAAACACCTCTGACACATAGACGTTATGAAACTCTGGACCAGGGTGTAGAGTGTAGAATTCATCTATTTAGCTTCACCAGACCAAAAACCAAGCCATCTATCACTTCACTCCTTTTCTTTGGCTCAAGAGTTTTTGGTGGCTCTCAGTCTATAGGACAGTCCAGCCTCCAAAACTGGTGTTCCAATATGGTTTCAATCTACCTTTGCAGCATTTTCTCTCAGTGCTCACATATAGAGTCTCTTCTCTGACCACAGTGTCTTCTTTTCTTTTCCCAGGTCCACCTTAGACATTGTGACCTCTGCACAAGGAAAAAGCTTTCCTTTTCCATTGTGGTGCACCATCCCCATCCTTCTCACCAGCTGATAATCCTCCTGTCCTTCAAGGCCCTGCTGTGTTCTCATTTCCTCTGGAAAGGGCCTTCTGTGACCACCCCTTCTATATCCTCTCTCCCAACAAGACGGCACACTTATTGAAGACAGAGCCAGTGTCCCACCTCCATACCTGCCCCTTCAAGCCACACATCCAGCAATGTTCAGTGAATAGTTTCTAGTGCCTTCTCACTGGAGGGGAAAAGGCAAGAACCCATTTCCTTGTGAGGCTTGATTACATGCTTCCAGACCCAGCTCACCTGCTGTTGGAGGATGAGTCAGGGAGGGCCTTGTCAAACCTGTTTCCCCAGCTAAGACTCTGGGTTCAGGCCTGTCTCTATTGCTCAGGGGACAGTGGGGGATGATGTTTGGCTGAAACATTCAGAGAAGGGAGGCAGGTTCCCTAGCAAGGCCAAAAGTATGTGTGGATGCTAGGGATAGAATTTCCAGGCTCCAGGAAGGACGATTACTGTTCTCTGGCTGATCAGATTTTATCCGGTTTGGACTCCACATAATTACATTAAAAGTAGGAGGTAGAAGGGGTATCAGGAAGAGGAGGGAGAGGAAAGTCATGCGAAATGTGAAGTGGCTGTAGGAACTTGGAGTTAGTGAGTTGAGGAAAAGAAAGCTTGAGAGAAGAGAGAATCCTTTAATGTCTTAGACAAGGTGATCCATGTCTTTAAGACTGTTGAAGGCTGCCTGGACTAGCAGAGGTGAATCAATTCTGTGTGGTCTCTCAGGACAGAAGCTGGTCCAAGGCAGCAAAGTTACAGGAAACAGAGTTTTGTTCAAGAAGGGCTGTCAAACCTGGAAGAGTAACAAGAAGGAAGGAATGAGTTGGCTCTTCCTCATTAGGAATGTCCAAGTGAAGGTTCCAACCACAATGGTTCCTGCAACACAGCCCTCAATTCTGTTTCTCTGCATGATTCTCTCACTCCATTTCTCAAAGCCATCTTTAAAACTGTGTCTTCCTCCTTAAGCCTCAGATTCTACCCCAGTGTAAATGCATCAACCATGTTCCACCACCACGGCCCCCATTCTGGTTCTGTCATCTCTGGCAACAGTCTAACCAGTGCTCTAGCCTGCCAGCTAGAATCCCACCAATCTGCCTCTATGCTTCCAGAATGAGATTACTAAAATACAAATCTGGATCAGTTACACACGTGCTCAAAGCCTCCAGTGGATTCTGGATGTCCTTATGAAGTGGATGAATTCCTTACAGTGACCTTCAAGGTCCTTTATGGCCTGACCTGGCCAGCCTATCCCATGCCCTTTTTCTTTCACCTTACACACCAGCTATACTGGAGACTCTAGATCACATGCCCACCATGCTCACACTCACCTCTGAGCCTATGTGTGCTGTTTCTCCCTGCCTGGAAGACTATTTCTTACCACTCCCCCCACCCCACCCACTCCACTCTACCTAGCTCTTTGCTATTTATCTATTAGGTCTGAAGTTCAGTGTCATTTCTTCTGGGAAGCATTCCTGGATTTCCAAAGTCTGAGTTATGTGTCCTTGTAGTATATTCCCTCAGCAACCTATCACTAACTTTTGGTGTACAGTATTATATGTGCCCATATTATTACCTGTACTCCACCCTCCCTCTCCCACTAGAGGGCAGGGACCATGTCTGTTTTGTTCACTCTCATCTTCATTGCCTAGTTTCTGACACATAGTAACTACTCAATATATATTTGTTGAATAAAAGATTGTTCTTCTTTGCAGAGAGGCTGTATAAGTGACTCCTGCTTTGGGCCCTTTCCACCTCCAGGTCCCTGAGGCTGTAAGACACACCTTTTCCTACCTTAAATGATATGTTACCATGTGTAACAGGAATTTCCCATGTTCACTTCCTGCTTCAGAGATTTGCTCCAGGCTATGATGCAAGGGGCAGTAGGAGCTTCCTCGAGGATCCAGTATGAATAGTGTTTGGTTGAACAATATGATTACAGAAGAAAGACTCACTGATGAAATATTTGGTTTCCATAGCATGAAGCTCATTCCAGATACACATGAGAAGGTAATTAATTTCCTGCAAGGGACTGGACAGACATCCTGCCTCCCTGTATGTCATCTTACTTCTGTGATTCCTATAGAACCTGGTGTTACCTCATTTGGCAGAAACAACGAACAGAACATCAACAGCCAACAAAATGCACATTTACCTGCCCCTCACACTTTGTACATGAACTCAAAATGGATCACAGACCTAAATGTAAAATGTAAAACTGTAAAACTGTAGAGGAGACCATAGGTGAAAATGTTTGTGATCTAATGTTAGGAGAAGAGTTCTTAGACATGGCACTAAAAGAACAATCCAAAAAAAAAAAAAATTAATTCACTGAACTTCTAAAAACCTTTGTTCTGTGAGTCAGTTAAGAGAACTAAATGAAAAGTACCAACTGAGAGAAAATATTTGCAAATTACATATCTGACAAAGGACTTGTTTTCAGAAGAAATAATTCTCTAAACTCAACAATCAAATTAGAAAATGAACAGAAGACTTGGACGTTTCACTAAAAAAGTGACTATAGTTTTTCTGTATATAGCGGCTGCCACCATACACAGATGGCAAAATAAACACATGAAAGGTGTTCAACTTTACCAGTTTTTATGGAAAACTAGTGATGATGCTATATCCCCATCAAAATGGCCAAAATAAAAAAAACTAATAAAACAAATGCTGGCAAGAATGCAGAAACTGGATCTTGTATGTTTTTGGTAGGCATGTAAAATGGTACAGTCACTCTGGAAATCTGGCAATTTCTTTAAAACTTATACATGTACTATTAGGTTGGTGCAAAAGTAATTGTGGTTTTGCATTAAAAGTAATGGCAAAACCACAATTACTTTTGCACCAGGCTAATATATGACCTGTCAATCAAAATCTTGAGCATTTATGTCCACACAAAAACCTATATGCAAATGTTCATAGCTGCCTTATTTGTAATAACCAAAAACTGGAAACGACCCAAGTGTCCTCCAATGGGTGAAGGTTCAACAAACTCTGGTACATCCATACCATGGAACCAGAAGTAAAAAGGGAATGAATTATTGATACAATGAAACAAGTTGGATAGATCCTAAGAGTATTGTGCTGAGTGGAAAAAGCCAATCTCAAAAAATTAGATATTAAAAAGATTTCATGTATAAGATAGTCTCAAAATGACAAAATTATAGAGATGGAAAAGAGATAAGGTGTTGCCAGGGGTGTGGCAAGAGGAAGGGGCTGTGACTGTAAAGCGGCAGCACCAGAGAGATCCTTTGTGGTGATGGACAGTTCTGTGTCTTGACTATGGTGGTGGTTCTACCAACCTATACACGTGCAGATATATAAAACACATGAGTGCATTCAGCAGCTGGTGAAACTGTATTGTGCCAATTGATTGGTGATGCATTACACCTGTAGTAGGGTGATGGGCCCATGGGACTTCTCGATACTCTTTTTATAATTTCTCGTGATCATAAAATTATTTTAAAATAAAACCTTTAAAAAGTAGTCTGGGATAGAGGCTGAAGGAAGCTCTTACTTATTATATATTTACCTTGTGCTAGGTGTCTTAAGTGTTTTCATTTATTCAGTGCCTTTATTGAGTGCCTTCTGTATACCAAGTGCTATACCTAAGAATACAAAAGTAAGCAAAATGTTACCACCTTTTTGATATTTACAGTCTATCTCAGAAAGGTTAAGTAGCTTGTCGAAAATCACACACCGGTAAGTGAAGAAGTTGAATTCAAACCTACACAAAGCCAATGCTACCTCTAGAATTTAAGTACCATGTGGCCCTATAGCCCTCCTCCCCCTGTTCTCTTTGAGCCCCTGCTAACTCCATGTCCCCAGAATGTCCTAGAGCAATTAGTAATCCTTTATCTAAGGCCAAGATTTTGACCCTGTCAGAGTTTTTGTTTCATTTTTGTTTTTTTTCTGTCAGATTGTCCCAGCGCTTTTGTCACTGAAGCAGAAGGTATCAAGGAAAGGCGTTGGAACAAAAAGTGATTTTTGGCCAGGCACCGTGACATGAGCCTGTAGCACCAGCTACTTGGGAGGCTGAAGCAGGAAGACCTCTTCTGCCTAAGCGTTTGAGTTCAGCCTGGGCAACATGGCAAGACTCCTTCTCCAAAAAACAACAACAAAACCTGATTTTTGTTTCCATTTGTTTCTTTACATAAGACTTCGGACAGCTTTATTAAAATTTTAAAATTGCTTGTTATAGTTAAAAGTTGGTTTTCAACAAATATTTCTATTGTTAAGTCAAGAATGAATACTTATTTTAAAGCTTCCATGAAAGGAAAGTTGTATTTGTAAAACATAAAGACATTCTTGGCATCTCGCTGCAACCTCTGTGGAATGAGAGTAATTAGAGGTACTCAGAAGTGTTCCTCTTTGTTTTGTATGGGGGTTGTCGTCTGTCTGACTCATGGTCCCTACAGCTTGTGCTGTCAACTGGGAGGTGTCTATCTCTCCTCCCTTGAGAGTTAACCTGCTCCAGTCCTATACCCTCTTCCCGTAGTAATTACCTGTGTTGCAATGTCTATGTGCAGATGTCACCTGACCCTCAGGATGGGGTGGAACCAAGGAGCCAAACTCATGATCACTATTAGTATGTGTAACAAAATAATACAAACAGTGCCAGTCATCAAGGAAAGATAGACAGTGCCTTTCCAGAGCACTCTTAAAGCATCAGCGCACCATTCCTTTAATCCTGAAGTTTCTCTTTCTGTTTTCCCTTCCCCAAACGGCAATGGCTGTGTGTTTTCTGATTATAAAAGTAATAGACACACTTATTTTCTTAAAGCATATAAAGATATAGAAAAGAGAGTAAAAATCAACCAGAATCTCACTATATCCTTCCAGATATTTCACTATTATGTTTCCCTTTTCCAGACCTATATCATATCTGTAAGTACAGAGGCCAATATTTAGCAGGTTAAGCAAAAAGTTAGTTTAAATAAGAAATGATGATAATAATAAAATAGAAGTGTACTTTATTTTATTTTAACTTAAAATATGTCAATGTTTTAATACACTCTTTAATATAGACTCAGTCTGCTGAAGGGAGTTCACCTTTGTATTTCTTACAAAAGATATCATAATATTTCATTTTCAAGTTCTTGTTTTGGCTTCTTTCAATAAGAAAGAGAACTTAAAAACATTTGAGAGAGGGGAAACTTGAATTTTTACTATCTCACCTCCATCCTTTTTAGCCACTTTACCTGCTACCCACAAGATAATAGCTATTGAGTTTTGTTCTTCAAAACATTCAACTTAGTTTTTTTTTATAGCTTTTTTGCTCTTATCTCCTTTATTCAGTGTATATAATATTTAACTATGTAATTACAGTAGCAAGTAAATTGGCATAAGGAGAACTTCATAGAGCACTATACAACTGACTCCTGCTAAGCACACAAGCTCTCTGCTGGGAGCAAAAGTGGGTAGGTGCGAAAGCTCACAGCTTTCTCTCCAGAGCCATCCGTGGGCCTAAGCATCAGGCTTTCCAGGTGGAATGGAGAAGACTGACTCAACTGTTGAGTCAACTAAGTGGTTGGAGGTCAATTAGGAGAGTTCACAATCTATCTAAATACATATACACCCAAAATAATTTATTTACAAAAGATGGGATTGCATGTTACATGTAGCCCATTTTTGTTTATTATATTATTGACATAACCATGACTATAACTGACATAATCACTTTAAATGATTGCATATATTCCATGTGTGAATATGGCATCTTTATCTAGTCTCCAACTAAGATCTGTTAGACTTTTTTGTTTTGTTTTGTGCTTGTTTGTATTTTTATATACTTGTTGGATTATTTCCTCAGGACAAATTTCTAGTAGTGGAGTTGCTGCATTAAAAGTTATTCATGTTACGGCCAGGCGCAGTGACTCATGCCTGTAACCCCAGCACTTTGGGAGGCTGAGGTGGGTGGATCACTTGAGATCAGGAGTTCGAGACCAGCCTGGTCAACATGGTGAAACCCCATCTCTGTGAAACATACAAAAATTATCCAGGCTTACTGGTGCATACCTGTAACTCCAGATACTCAGGAGGCTGAGGCAGGATAATCACTTGAACCCAGGGGGTGGAGGTAGCAGTGAGCCGAGATCGTGCCGCTGCATTCCACCCTGGGCGACAGAGCAAGACCCTGTCTCAAACAACAAAAAAGAACTTAATCATAGTATTAAGATTTTTGTTGCACATTGCTACCAATTCCCCAAGAAAATGTGTCCTAATTTACATACCTCCAAAAATAAAACGCCCAAATTTTCCTGTTAACCTCATGGCTGCTCCCCTCCTTGCCCAGCTTCCTGGTGAGTAATAAGGACTCTCTGTGGCAAAGGTTTGGAGGGTAAGGTGAGGCCCCCCCAGTAAAGGTGCTAAATGGGCTGACCTGTGCTACTTAAATGCTAAACCCATTAGAGACAGAAAATACTGGGAGTGAGGAAGGAGTGGAGTGAGACTTACCTCTTTCTTTCCTGGAATCTCAGTGCAGCATGGTGTGGCAGAAAGGGCCAAGGACGAAATTCAAAGAGACCCGGGTGTGATGGATGGCTCTATCATTTACATATAAATTACCTTCAGGCAAGTCATTTAACTTCTTGGAGCCTCAGTTTCTTCACCTATAAAATAAAGTTATCCTCTGTTAGAGCATTTATCCCAGTTGGCCTCACATTACAGCAATACATGTTCTAGCCTGACCCTCAGCATGGAATTGCTGTCTTAATGTGGGGAAGAAGCTGACCTTGGACTTTGTTCTTACAACCAGGGTCTTGTCTAGTTCCTAACAACAAGTCCTTGATTGCTATTACAGTTTGGGTTTCTGCCTGGCGCTTGATAACCAAATTGTCCTATCAAGTGGGTCTAGAATCACAGCTGGAGACTGTGCTCTTCCACCAATGGCAGGGAAAGAATAAGTGATGAACACTTGTTCTGTATCCAGCATGGTCCTAGAAATGTTATACATACCATTTTTACCTTGCACTTAAGAGCAAGAGCTATGACAATAGACAAGGAAATGGAGAGAATCATGCCCTAGTATGAAGGTACTATGTTGACAAGATGGTGGTTAAAATTGTGTTGACAAGATGGTGGTTAAAATGGAAGCACACCATATGAAGCATGGCTGAGACACAGAGGTGTTAATCAAAAGGCAGAGCCTCTCAAAAGTGTATCTTCCTCCACAAATGATAACTCCTTTGATCATGCAGTCTCAATTCACACTGCATTCTCTGAATGCCAGTGGTTCCTTGCCACATCAGTTATGGTCTCCGGTAAGCCCATAACTTCCAATCTTATCTATCCTCTTTGGTCCCTATCGCTTAGAAACTTGTGCATCAGTGGAAGTCATCTTCCTGACCTCTCAAAAACCTGGAATTTGAGGGAGTGGTTCCTGCACACTTTCTTCCTGGCCTTCCCCAGCTCCCTTCAGTATCCTTTTTCCAAATATGATAGCACTAGAGCAGGCAAGCAAGTCTGAGACCTAGTGAGTGTCCAGTCAAGGGATGGGATGTCAGTCTCCCCTTTTTAGTAGTCATCAAATATTTCCATTAGTCATTGCCTACAACCCCGAGAGGCAGAGGGGGCAAGTGTTCTACTCCCTTCTCATTTCCCAGAGAAGGAAGCTGAGTCTCAGAACATGTCAAGATCGCACAGCTGGTCTGTAGCAGGACCAAGCTTGCAACCAGATCCCAGTAAATGCAGCCAAGCCAGAGTCATTTCAGGCACCAAAATGTTGAGGGAGTATCTTCTGACTTCAAAGGCAGGAAGGAAAAGAGGAGACACTTTGAAATCTGGGAGGGGAATTTATAGTATTCACTTAGAGTCTTTTTGGCAAGAGTCCATAAAATACCTGTGGAAACAAGGATGGAGTTGCCCCTGTTCCTATCCTAAGTTGTCCCTGTTCCTGCACATGCATTTGAAATGCATATATAAAGCGTACTGAGGTTTAGAGTTGGGGAAATACACTTCCTATCAGGGAAGACTTCCTACAGGGGTGCATTTTTAATAATCCTCAAAGGATCAATACAAAATTGGACAGAGTTGAGGGTGTCTGGATAGCTGGCAAGTGTATAATCCTGACATCAGGCTGACACATACTAGATGGCTATTATGAGCAAGGCAAGACAGTAGTGCACAATTTACATGCTTAGTGATGTGATTTTTAAGCTATCCTTACTGAATGTTTAGATTGTGTTTGCTTATGTTATTTTATTGGGTGAATAAAAGGAAGAATTATCATCTAGCAGGGGTGTCCAAGGGGGAGAATACAGTCATGGGTTCTTAGTTTCTGTTTCTGGTTGAGTCAGTAAAGCCCCTTCCTCAGTCCTCTTTTCTGCTTATAACTAGACACAGAAAATAAAAACTATGGCTTCAGGCTGCTAAAAGCCTAAAACAAAACAAAACAGAACAACAACAACAACAACAAAATAAGGTAGGTTGGACAAGCTTGATAAAGTTTAGACCTAGCCTCACTCACCACTCTGAATCTGACCTTCACAATCTCCTTGCAATAGAAGCCCTCTAACTCTCTAAACAGAGGTCTCCCAGAGAGTCACCCCATGAATTCCTGTTGGGAACATAGCTTCTTTATTTAGTCATCTGCTTTAGGATTCATAAAGTGTTTTCCATCCATTATGTCATTTGATCCTTAACACTGTCCCTAAGAGATAGATGTGCTTGTACTATTCTTATTTACAAATGAGGAGACTAAGAGTTCAAGATAGGGGTGTCAAATAGGGTTAAATTCACAATTACTTCCTGAAACACTATATTAAGGATTCTGGAGTGAAGTCCAGGGGTTTAGCAAAAGTTAGTGCTGTGGCCAATTAGCAATGTCTTCCTTGGGCACAGAAAAGGAGGAGAATGGCACGCACAATGGCAAGTTAAGGGACTCAGGTTTTCTGATTCCCTGCCCAGGGTCTTTTTCTCACGGCATGTTCCTCACAGAAGGCTTGTGGGAGGAGGCATGGCTATGTAGATCAAGGTGAGGACATGGCACAGAGTAAATGCTCAGTGTGGTGGAGTGAAAAATGGCCCTCCCAAATACATCCATGTTCTAATCCTGGAATCTGAGCGTTGCTTTATATGGCAAAAGAAAGGGGATGAGTCTTTGCGGATGTGGTTAAATTAAGATTCTTGAGGTGGGGACATGATTCTGGATTAACCAAGTGGGCCCTAAATACAATCATGTGTATACATAGAAGAAGGAGGCAGAGAGGGATTTCACACACAGAGAAGCTGATTTGATTTGAAAACGGAGCAGAGGGATTTGGAGATGCATCCATACGCTAAGGAATATAGACAGCCTCTAACTAAAAGTAGGAAAAGACAAAGAACAGAGTTACCCCAGAGCTTTTGGTGGGTGCACAACCCTACTGACACCTTGATCTTGGCCCAGTGCTACTGATATCCGACTTCTGGATGCCAGAACTGTGAGAGAGTATATTTCTGTTGTTTTAAGTCACCAACTTTGTGGTCATTTGTTATAGCAGCCACAAGAAACTAATACACTCTGTAAATATTAATTTTCCCTCCTTTCACAATCTTTCTGAGTTCCATAAAACACACACTCATACACAGACATATTGTATTAGGCCGTTCTTGCATTGCTACAAAGAAATACCTAAGACTGGGTAATTTGCAAAGAAAAGAGGTTTAACTGGCTTATAGTTGTGGGCTGTACAGGAAGCTGGCATCTGCTTGGCTTCTAGCAAGACCTCAGGAAGCTTACAGTCATGGCATAGGGCAAAGGGGGAGCAGGCATATTGCACAGCAAAAATAGGAGCAAGCAAGAGAGTGGGGGCAGTGTGCACACACTTGTAAATAACCAGATCTTGCGAAAACTCACTCAACACTGTGAAGACAGCATCAAGCGATGAAGAATCTGTCCCCATGACCCAAACACCTTCCACCAGGCCCCATCTGGAGCGCTGGGGATTACAATTCAACGTGAGATTCGGGTGGGGACAAATATCTAAACTATCACACCTTATGTAACAAATAATATATATTTCCATATATATTCCATTAATGATAAGAAAAACCTCTATGATGAGTCGATATGTTTTAAGTAGAAACCAGCGCTTACTAAGAATGTGCTTAGATGCTTGCTACATGAAGATGTTTACTCTACATGGGTACTAATTAAGAATCAATCTGTCTGCTCCATTTCCTCCAAGTACAGTTATTTGTCCAATGCTCTCTTCAGTCCATTTTCAAGACAACGGATAGAATAGCAGCATCATGAACAAATATGAGCCTTTCATTCTAAGAGAAAGGCTTTGTCTCCACATCCTGGAGGAGGTTTTTTGTTTATTCATTTGCTTGTTTTCATTTTGAAGGTGTCAGGGCTGCAGTTTTCTTCCTCTAGGAAGAGGCTGGTAAGTAAGCAGAAGTTTAGTGTGCCATAAAATTAGTACACAGGCAGAACAGTCCAAGGCCAACAAACTGAAAGCAATAAATCATGTAACCTCAGCTCATTGCCTATGGAGCCTGAGTTAGAAAAGAAAATCCATTATGAAAAATGACATTCTTAATAATGATATCTTATTCATGGATGGATGGATGTTGGGGAAGCTGTGAAATGTGGCTTGAGAGAGGCTTGGAATGTTAATATCTGAGGATTCAGGAGATGGCTGTCGTAGATAATCACAATACAAATATTAGACTGTGAGTCACTGGGCCACTTGGAAAAAAACATTCTACACACGCATTACTCAGTAGAAAACACCCGTTGCAAAAAGTCACAGAAGACGTGGAGCTGTCAGAAAAAACATCATAGTCAGAAGAGCTTCAGTGAAGATTTTTACCAGTCTAGACATGCTTGATAGCTAGTAGTTCTTGGTGCTCTATTTGAACTGGAAGAGATTTTAAAATGTATTTAACCCAAGTCTTCCTCACCCCCCACCCCACTTCACAGATGAGGAGCCTGAGGCTCAGAGAACCTCAGTTCAGCACCGTGTAATGAATTAGTGTGCAGTAGAAACTTTACTCCTGGACCCATGCCTCTTCCCATTCACCATGCTGCCTCCTAGGACATCCCTCAACACACACACACACACACACACACACACACAACTGCTCACCTTGTCAGAGCCAATATGGGCCTTATCTCCAGCCTTCCTTGTGTACTTGCTGAATCAAGTTAATCTATACCAGGTATTTATTGTGTGGAATTGAGAATCTAGCCACTTTACACTTGGCTGGATAAGAAAAAAGTGCCATTTAGAGTGTGTTTATCTGGTTTATTAGACTCTACCCATTACTCTTGGGAAACAAGCTTCAAGTTGAATTGGGGCACCAGGACATATGGAAATGAAAGGACTTCAGTAGTCCTTTGGTTGAACCAAGTCTTCTCTGGTCTAACGTAACTTCAAATCACTCTTGCCTTTATATACAGAAACCCTAAAGGAACCTCACTTGAGCTGAAGCATCACACACCTTCATTACTACCTCAACCTCAACATGATCAAACTCCTCAATCCTAGGTAAATATTATATCCAACATGTGGGTGGGTATCCTGTTTTTGAGACTGGGTGACTTATTTCAGTAACTGCAAAGTCCTGAAAACAACGATGGCTACTTTTTCAATGTGGTACTGGCAAGTCCTGGGGAAAGTACAGCCGATGAAGTCCCTCAGGTAAGTACAGAGCAAGTGCTTAGCAAGGATCTCATGTAGGCAAATCAACATTTCCGGGGCGGGGCGCGGTATCTCAGCAAGTGGTCACCACTGTCCTCCCTGCAGTAGGTGGTGGGCCTGGTGATGATGCTTATAGTGGAGAGCCTCTACCCTGCTGCAGCTCCAAACTCCCCAATAAATGATCAAGTGGTAGAGGAAGAATGAGCAGCATTAGTGACTATTTATTTGTTGTTTCATTCATTCAACCAATCCTCCTGGGAATTCTCCTTTCTCCTGGCTTTGTGTTTTTTGTGGAGGGAGTTTGAAGTAACGCTTCTCTCTATTCTCTACTTCCCCCTCCCCGTTTTTCTCCCTCACCCCAAAAAGAGGAGAAAAGACTTACAACACAGTTTGGGAGACAAGCTTTCATACTCAAATCAGCCTTCTGTTTTTCCCTCTGAGATCTGCCTACCTTTTGCTCCATTCCATGCACTCAGATGCTTGCAGTGGTCCAAGACTGCTGGAAAATGTGATTGGGTGAGTCTCCAATTAAGGGGGTGAAGTATTAGAAGCCTATTGGCTAGAAGACCTAAGCCCCTTCCCTGATATCAGTTTTCATCACTAATGAAGCTGGTATTTTTATCTCTTTGTGTCTGACTTGTGTGTGTGTGTGTGTGTGTGTGTATCCTAATGGGTTCTGAATTTGGGTGGAGAAAAGAAGATATTATTTCTTCACCCCCACAACTCTGAAAACAATGAAGCATGTGCTTCATGTAAGAACTGTGCAAGAACAAACATCAGATTGAGCAGAACAGGATCCCATATTTCCACCTCTCATTGAGGGACAAAGAAAAATAGGGTGACCATCTCGCTTCGGTTTTAGCATTGAAAGTCTGGTGTCCCAGGAAGGTGCAGCAGCTCACACCTGTCATCCTAGCACTTTGGGAAGTTGAGATGGGTGGGTTGTCTGAGCCCAGGAGTTTGAGACCAGCCTGGCCAACGTGGAGAAACCCCATCTCTACTAAAAATACCAAAAATTAGCTAAGCATGGTGGCATGTGCCTGTAATCCCAGCTACTTGGGAGGCTGAGGCATGAGAATTGCTTGAATCCGGGAGGTGGAGATTGCGCCACTGCACTCTAGCCTGGGTGCCAGAGTGAGACTCTGTCTCAAAACAAACAAACAAACAACAACAACAACAACAAACCCTAGAAAGTTTGGTGTCCCCTCTTTCAGGAAAACTGCGATGGTTGGCCACCTACAAGGTGAAGAGTTCATTACAGAAAAATGCAATAATGTAATAAAGGAGCAGGCAGAACCCTGAAGGGGGAACAGACAAGGAAGTCATAACTTCTTGGAGAGAGATCAGGGAAGCTTCCAGAGGAAGTCCTAATTTACCAGGGCAGGGATGTGGGGGTGTAAGTGGGAGAACTGGATTGAGTAGAACTAGTTACTACCCTGGCTAGCTCTGTGGTATACCCGAGATGTAAAGGTCAAAGAAGGTGGGCACTTTTTTTTTAAGGTCACATGATGAGTTAACCAACCTGGAAACTAAATCCACACCGCCAATTCCGTAAGCCAAGCCCTATAACTCTCAAGACCCAAAGCCAATTTTCTAATTAAAGAAATTCCTTCTAATTTGTTAACGGATGATGAAGAAATCATACTTTATTCCTGTTATTCCTTCAGGAGTATCTCTGACCCCCTGGAATTAAAATACCATAGCCTTGAAAAAACAGAAAAAAAGAAATTCCCCTTAGTCAAAGTATATGTATAACCTGCCCCAGGGACTGACTGGTACAGATGTATGAAGCTCACCTTCTTTGCCTCAAGAACTGGCAAACTCTGTGGTTCAGCTGACACTCCAGAGCTTCCAGTGGCATCAGGCTGAGATTAGATTTGGCCTGAAATCACATCCTTGCTTTGGTTGTTTGTTCTCCCTTCCCTGTATTAGTCACGATTTTACAGAGAAAAAGAACCAATGTGAAAGACAACAGATGTATTTTCAGAAATTGGTTCATGCAATTGTTAGGACTGGCAAGTCTGAAAGCTATAGGGTAAGTCAGTGGGCTGGAGGCTGAATATTCGGGTATGAGTTGATGTTGCAGTCTTGAATATGAAGGCTGGAATTTCTCTGGTGCCCTCTGAAGACAGAATTCATTTCTCTCTGGGAAACTTCAGCCTTTGCTGTTAAAGCGGTCGACTGATTGGATAAGGCCCATCCATACCACATAAAGTAATCTGCTTCACTTTAAGTCAACTGGTTTTAAATGTTGACTAAATCTCAACTAGTGTTTGACCAAGCAGCTGGTCACCATAATCTAGCCAACGTGACATAAAATTAACCATCACATTCCCTCACTTCCTAGCAGGTGTTCCTAAGAGCACTTCCTTAATAAGGCGTTTGCATAATAATCCTCATCTGGTGCTCGGCTTCTAGGGAGTCTGCACTGAGACAAATAGTGCTTGGTATCCTGGTTTGCACCTTGCTTGCCTATAGGCTTGCTTTTGTATTACCCCTCATTCCCTCTAGAAGCAAGCCGTTGAAGAGTGGATTTTTGTCTGTCTTGCTTACTACTATTCTTCCAGTCCCTAGAATGAGACCTAGCACGTTGCACAGGGGGCTGTCTTTTGCCTGATTACTCTCAAATTTCATTTCCACTGCTTTGTTCTGCTATGGGTTTTAAGGAGGCCTGGACTCTGGAATTACATTCCTTGGATTCTCTTGCCAACCGGCTTTCAGATAGAAAGCCAGTGAGGCCTTCTATAAGCCTAATAAGGCACTGGTGGGAAATTGGAAGACAAGAGGAAGAGAGAAGAGGCTCTTTTCCTGCTTCAGACTTCTGTTAGCAATCTTCCGACAGGCACAGAGCATGGCGGGTGTTTTGGGCACTTCTAGCACCCACCAATGGAGCTACTTCCTCAGAGCCTAAGCAGATCTCCAGTCAACATGCACAGTGCCCACCATGGTCTTGGCGCCAGCCACCTGTGGTCAATCCACCAGCCCAGGCCTCCTAACACTGTATAAGCATTTTCTTATGTTAAATTCCCTCTGTTTAAAATATCTAGAGAGATATATGTTCTCATGACTGGATGCTGTGAACCCTGGCTAATATTTAGGCCCTCAATAAATACTTGTTGAATAAGCAAAATTTAGCCCCAAGTTTATATTCTTAGAATTCAAAATAGTTCAAAAGAAAGAAACTTGGCTTTTACAGCATCAATAGATCAAATTATATGAAAAGACTCTTTTTGGCCCTGTTTTGGGCACATGCTCCCCCCAACCCCACCCCTGCAATCCCCCTGGACAAAATGATGGTGTACCTTGAATGGTCAGGCCTGGCTCAAGGACTCAGCCTTATGGCTCATAGCAGGCAGGGTACTGAAATTGACAGTCCCACTTAAACCACTTGGGGTAACAGAGAGGCATTTCCCCAGTGGAAGATGGGCAGACAAAAAAGAAATTTTCCCACCACAATGAACTTATAGTCTTGGGGGAAATAGAATAAAAAATTGTCTTAATATAATGTGGTAAAGCACCGGGTGTTCTGGGAGCAGGGGGGAGCATTTATTCTACAAAGTCCTTTCACATACATGAAACAATTTGTTCCTCACAATGCCAACAACTATGAAGTTGACATCTTCATCCTCACTATGTAGAATCTTTGGCTTCCTATGATCTGTCTCTTCTCTTTTTGACTTCAAGTCCCCCTTTGTCAAGCTCCCTTAGCCAGGCCACCCCAGCCTCAGCTTTCTTTTCATTCCCAGATATCTCAACCTCATTCCTTTTTTTTTTAAGTGTAGAATTCTTCTGAAGTGATGGCAAATAAGTTGTCCCTGGCCCCATAACAATATTGTCACCTATTAATATATAAAACACCCACCCTAAGGCTAACACCATACCATATGCTTTACACGCATTCTCTCATTTAGTCTTCTTAACGGCCTTACAAAATAGTAGTAGAAATGCAGAAAGATTGTGTGACTAAGCCAAGGCTACCTGGCAAGAGCTGGGATATAAAGCTAGCTCTGTCTGGCTCCCACAACAGCAGCATTTCCTCCACTTGGTTTCCACACCAATTAAGGGATGGTTGAAAGAGCTGGGGGTGTTTAACCAGGGGGACAACACACTTAGGGGTACCGTTATCCATTCAAGTATCTAACAGGCTGTGATGTAGAAGAGAGAATTCACTGGAATTTTTGTGGCGCCATAACCAAGAAAAAAGGATGGACTATAAACATAAAAGTGATGGATAGTTGGCCAGGCACAGTGGCTCGCTCCTGTAATCCCAGCACTTTGGGAGGCCAAGGTGGGCAGATCACAAGATCAGGAGATCCAGACCATCCTGGCTAACACGGTGAAACCCCATCTCTACTAAAAATACAAAAAAAAATTAGCCGGGCGTGGTGGCAGGTGCCTGTAGTCCCAGCTACTGGGGAGGCTGAGGCAGGAGAATGGCATGAACCTGGGAGGCAGAGCTTGCAGTGAGCTGAGATCGGCCACTGCACTCCAGCCTGGACGACAGAGCAAGACTCCGTCTCAAAAAACAAACAAACAAAAAGTGAGGAATAGTTCTGTTCAATTTAACCAGTATGATAGAAGGCAGTGAGTATCCCGCCACTATGGATATTCAAGGAGATAGTGATAACAGCTTTTAAGGGATGTGGGAGAGTGAGAGAACTCTGACTCAGGGAGCATATTGGGTAGAGGATTTCTAAAGATCCTACAACTATGAAATTACTCCTTGTTTTCTGCTAACCTCATTTCCTGAAGTTAAAATCCTTGCAAGTCTGACTCAAGATTCTGGATCAATTCCAGAGGGTAAACTGATTTTTTTTTTTTTTTTTTTTAAGTTAAGCCCTGTCACAGTGGCTCATGCCTGTAATCCCAGCACTTTGGGAGGCTGATGTGGGAGGATTGCTTGAGCCCAGGAGTTCGAGACCAGCCTGGGCAACATAGTGAGATCCCGTCTGTACAAAAAGTTGAAAAATTAGGCAGACATGGTACCTATAATCCCAGTTACTCAGGAGGCTGAGGCTGGAGGATCACTTGAGCCTGGGAGGTCAAGGCAGCAGTGAGCTGAGACCACTCTACTGCACTCCAGCCTGGGCAACACAGTGAGACTCTGTTGCAAAGAAAAAAAAAAGTTAAGCCAAAAGACACATTGGTTGGAAACAAAACAAAATATGTTGATAATATGCATATACCATAGGGACATTTTATACATTTTTATGTATCTTTAAGCATTTTCATCTGTCTCAGACTTTTCCAGAGTTTTTAGTTTCATGTTTATCATTTTTAAAATACTCCATTTTTATCCAATTAAGATGACTCTGCTTGTTTGAAAGTATTTTTACTGATTTTAATATTCTGCCTCAGACTCTAAGTGAATTACAACAGGAGCTGAGCTTGTGTTTGGCACGTGGGATCAAGCCCTAACAGCACCACCTTGTTTGCCGTATGTGGCCTTGCCCTGTGTGCAGCTCTGAGGCTGGGCTCTTATATGAAATGGGAGGTAGAGCCCTTCCTCCTTCCTTAGAGGTTGTCCTGGGAGAGCTTGGCCAGTGGGAGTGCTGCATGAAAGAAAGGACTCGGCTGGGGCATGACGTGAGGGGCTGACAAGAGGGCGGAGTGCCCATGCTCTGAGAGGAATCTTGTAGGCATTTCCCTCTGTCTCCCTCTACCCCATCCATGGGTCTATCACCCCAGGCTTTGTGCTAAGGGAAAGATGTGGAACTGTTTCTCTCTTCCTGAGCAGGAGTTCAACTGTCCAATAGGACAATCTGCTATAAGTGTCCATAGATGTTTGGAATTGGGATCAAACTAATTTGGCCTTGGAGCTAAGGACTCATTTCTTTTTCATCTGTGGTATATGAGGAGCTATTGTGTCCCAAGTTCCATTTTGCAGGTGAGGAAACCAAGACTCAGAGAGGTTCCCTGTCTTGTCAGAGGCCAGGCAGCTGGTTATGCTGTGTAAAGACTTGAAAGCTGGGCTCCCGATGCCCAGCCCAGTGCTCCTTTCACCGCTCGCACAGCTCTTCCTCCACGTGCGACCTCCCGTCAGGCTGGTAGAGGACGAAGATGAGCCAGGGAAAGGCGGGTTCTTGCCATGGGCCTTCTGTGGGTCTGTAATGTGGGGCCCAGCTCTGATCACATCTGGAGGCCTGGCCTCTGGTGCCCTGGAGCCAGGTCCCTAGTGACACTGTGTCTTGAAACTCCTTTCTAATCTGCCCCATCCTGGGGACGCGCTAGCCAGAGAGCTCTTCCTGTTGGGGTCAAGTGTGGCCCCCACAGCCTCAGGACGCTTGAGTTTCTGATATGACTGGTGTCAGTGCCTGTGCCATGAGCACCACCCTTGATCCCCCAGCTTCCCACAGAGAGGGTGACTGGTGGGCCATGCTACTCCTGAACCAATTCTGAGCGGGGACAGGACATGTGAAATTTGAAAATGAGTCATATGACTAACTGAAATTAGGAACCACTATGCCCCAATTCACCTCAAATTTAGTGCTTCCTTCCCTGTTTCTACCCAACCATGTCCTAAGAATGAGTTTCCTGACAATTTTTACCCCTTACCCAACAAGTATTTATAAAGTACCTACCTACGTATGTTCTGTACTAGGCTCTGGAGATGCAATGATGAACAGAAAGAATCCTTAACTCACAAACAAGCTGGAGGCAGAGGCAGAGGAGTAAACAGGCAGTTACAGTATAGCAAGACAAGCACCATGCCAGAGGTGTAGAGGATATCAGTTACCACAGCCCCGGGGATAAACGGATATTTTGCACAAGGGGTAACATCTGTTCCTCCTCCTCCTACTCTTCCTGCAGAATTCCAATCTATCATTTTATTTGGTGCTCTGCCTCTTCTGCCATCATGCCTATTGCCCTTGCTTACAACAATCCACGTGTCCAGAAGTCAGATACATCAGCAACTCAGTAGCCCTGCGAATGATCCCAGCGCCTTCAGCTTGGGAAATCCTGATTTCGCCATGTTTCATGATCTATGCAAAGCACAATGCAAAATTACTTTATATAGAAACTGAGATGAAAGGTAACCATTTGGCCTCAGATGGTGCCACCTTCTGTATCTTGAACAACTTGCAACACGGCTGGCCAGCTTGGCCCATTACCATGGACACCACTGTATCACTGTAATTACAGCAGCAGCCAACAAGAGATTAAACCAGCGCTCATTCTCCCGTGAAAGCAGAGCTGAGGGGAATGCAGCTTTTCTCACAAGCACAAATAATTTGGTGTATAGAGTAGGCTGGTGATGGAAGGAGAACAATTATTTAATGTCACCTGTTGAAACTAGAAATAAATTTTGGTGAATGGATCCTTTGTCATTATATTTCCTGTAAAGTCATGAATATTCCAGAGCTAGGCTCTGGATTAAATTGGTCATGAGGATCAATGCTAAGGCCAAGTCTTCCCTAAGATTTCAGTTTTTCTCAGTTGCCTTTATGACAGCCAACATTTGTAGAGCACTTACTGTACTGCACATCATATATATATATTTTTTTGTTTAACCCTTTTATTGAATCCTCTATGAAGTGGGTGCTATTACTATTCCCATTTCATAGATGAGAACATGGAAGCTCAAAGTGGTATAGTCTCTTCCTGAGAGGAGGTACAGTCTCTTCCTGGGAGGATGTAGACAGTGAACCTCCAAAACCCTTGACCCACCTTGATTCCCCCAAGTGGGCGTATTTGAAAATATCTTTGAAAAAGTAGCTATATGAAGTTTTGAAAGGCCCTGAATCTGTGGCTAGTCCCTGGGCTGTGAACTTAATTTTTGTCAGGGACGATATTGACAAGGAAACATCACTGCCCTTGTCATTGAATGTTTTTGGCCTCAGTTCTTCAATATTCTCTAGCCTGATACTCTCAGCCAATTGCTTAAACTTCCTGAGCCATGTCTACAAAGGGGGATGCTAATCCCTGTTCTGACTACTTCACAAGGCTGTTACAAATCTCAATCTCAGTGGAAGCAAAAGTGTTTTGCAAACTGTATAGAGACAGAAATGAGATTCTTAAATGCAAGTCAACATTTTTGAGCACTTAGCTTGTGTTAGGAACTATGCTAGGTGCTAGAAATGCAAATACAAATGAATGATATATGGTTGTTTACTCATTCAACAACTGAATATTGAGCAGCTCCCATGGGCCACGTACCATGCTATTCACTGGCAATGCATCTGTGTCTGAGACAGGCCCAGGTTCTGTGCTCATGGCTTATGGTATGCAGAGAAGATAAATGTTCTCAACCTGAATGCAGCAAAGTAATAATGTTCCACAGGCGCTGTGACAGCAGCACTTCAAAGTGCTATGGGGCACCTAACAGGGCATCCTAACCTGGTCTAGGAGTCCAGGAAGGCCTTCCTGGGGAAGTGATACTTAAGTGTCTGCTATGAGCACAGAGACTATGGGGAGATGGGTATATAAACCAATAAATACACAACTATGATAGCAGGATATAGAAGGTGGAGAGGGGAGTCTTGTCACATCTGTTTCAGAGTCAAGGTAGATTTATTACCCAATTCTGAGTGTTGCTGTCACACTTTGGACATAGCCATAAAAAATCTCCATTGATATTTAAATGTATCACTGCAAGGAGATGACTAAGACTCAAAATGGTAACTACTGAAAGTAGTAGGAATACTTCCTGCTTCACCTTCTGCCTCTCTGCACCTCTCTTGCACACACACACATGCACACACAGACACACAGACACACACACACACAAACCCCACCATATTAATCTGGTTAATCTGGCAAGTAAAAAATAAAATGCACACCATGGGCTCCTAACCCAGATAGTAACTGTGGTTATTAAAATATCTCATGACTAGATCTTGGTGATCTGTATATAAAATGAGTTTTTAACTTTTCATTGTTGAAGCTTTTTCATGAGTAGAAGACAAGAGATTGAGCAAGACTCCTAAGTAATCCCTGTCCATCTCCCAATCCCCAGCCCAGAGCATCAGTGAATTGGGTTACAGTTAGAAAGCTTAGGCTGCCCAAAGGCTGGCAAGAGAGCCATAGAGGGTCAGAAGAGTTGTCCTAGCCCTATATTCACCACTACTTTGGAACGTGCATTGTTCAAGTCATTTTCCCTCCCTGAGCCTCAGTTTCTCTATGGGTAAATGAAGTTGGGAAAGTCCTTTTGAGCTGGTTTTATGACTTTCTGAAGAGGACTCTCTACCCCACTTATCTCCCCAGGCTAAAATGGGTTCCCGTATTATATTCTTGGCACTTTTCCTTTTAAGCACTTGCAATTGTCTCTAGTTCTTTTTATCTATTTATTTATCTCTATCAGTATTTGCCTCCCTCGGACTGAATTCTAGAAGAGCAGAGGCTGTGGTGTTCACCACTTTACTCATATGTTTAGCCTGGACCTGGTGTATGTTCAGAGCTCAACAAACATTCACTACCTAAAGGACAGCAAGCACTCACACCACCCAGCCCTTCTGGCTTTGTACCGCAGAGCATCAGGATTTCCTACCTGGTGTTTGTGAGAAGCCCTCTGCTGACAGATGTGTGGGGTTTTGGGACATTCCAAAGGGTCATTTTGTTGCCGCCATCAAAATTATTACAACCACAAGTCCCTGGTTCAAAAACCACCCCTGTCCTTTCCAAGCGTATGGAAGAAGCGAGGCCAGAATCAAAAGTTTAGTCAGAACAAAGTCAGCTGATGCTCCTATTTTGACAGTGAGGATTAGCAAACCTTAATATGGAATTTCTTAAATCCAATAGTGGTTAAACATTGTGAAATCAGCACATCTGAGAGTGATTTATGGAGTTGAGCTGCCTTTAATGTCATCTTATAAACCATTTATTTCAATTGGACTCATTTGTTTCTTCATTTATTTCAAAAATGCGTCTTTTTAGCCTTATGGCGACGAATGGATGTGCACCAGCAGCCAAGTGGAGGCTGAGTGAAGGAAAGAGGTGGCCAAGTGGAGGAAACAGGATCTACTTAAGAACTACAAGGCTGACTATAAAAAGTAAATATTTGTGAGCCCATTTGATGAAAGTCTGTCTCTTACTGCTACACACTAGAGTAAGCCCCAGGAAGCCATGAAACAGTTTTTTCTGTCTTGCTCAATACCGAATCCCCAGTGCTGAACAGTGCTTGGTCCACAGAAGGAACTCAATACATGTTTGTAGAATGAGGGAAATAGTGTCATCTAAAAGAGACTTAAAAGTGCTGGGGGAACAGGAAAGGTAAAGCTTAGTCTCAGCTGGGAAATGACATCATCAGAGCTGAGAGGAACTGTAGAGTTTAGTGCTTCCAGCCTCTGTTCTCATCCCTATTTTACAAACAAATAAATTGTCATTAGAGAGGGAAAGTGATTTGCCCAGGGTCACACAGTGTAATGAGCTGAATTTTGTCCCCCTTAAATTCATATGTTGAAGTCTTAACCCCCAGTACCTCAGAATATAACTTTATTTGGAAATAGAGTCCTTAAAGAGGTAACAATGTTAAAATGGGTCATCAGGGTGGGCGCTTATCCAGTATAACTGGTGTCTTTATAAAAAGAGAAAGTGAAGGTATGGCTACACACAAAGAAGGAGACCATGTGAGGACACAGGGGAAGATGGCCATCTTCCAAAACCAACCCTGTCAACACCTTCATCTCAGGCTTTTAGTCTCCAGAACTGTGGAACAAATTTGTTTAAGCCACTCAGTCTGTGGTACTTTGTTATGGCAGTGCTAGGAAACTAATACACACAGAAAGTGATGGCAAATCTTGAATTAGAAGTCAGGTCTGCTGAATCTCTATCCTTGGCCCTTGGCATGACAGCACCCACCTGGTACTGTCAGTGCCCTCCCCAACACCCACTCCCAAGGATGACAATGGCAATGGTGAGAATAGCTAACATATACATTGTGCCTAGTACGTACAGACCCTCCTCTAAGTACTTTACATACATTAGCTCATTTAATTCTCTTGACAGCACCGTGAAGTAAGTACTGTACTGTTATTATCTCATTGTTGCAGATGAGGAAACCGAAGGAGGGAAACTGAAGGAGGAAAACTTCGTAACCTGCTGAAGGTCATGCAGATACTAAGTGCTGGAGCTGAGATTCTGGCTCAGGCAGTAGGCTCCAGGAGCCTGCTTCTTCTACCATCATACTATTCTAGTGGAGTATGTCTACCAGCAAACGTGTCTTCAAAGATGAGAGGTATTGCTGGCAGTTAGAGGCTATCACTGGGTTTGGTTTCATATAGCCATTAGACATGGATATGCTTGATCTGAAATAGTTCACTGGAAGCATAAAACATGAGCAGAGGGAAACCAGGAGCCTGGCTAAGGAGTGGGGTGTTGGGATTTAGTTGCTCCCAAATCTTCCAATGTGTTAGGATATCAGTGCAGAGGCATTGAAACAGATTTTAAGCTTCCCTCAAGTTCTACAACATCTTCTAAATCAGTCTTTGAAAATGAAAGAAACAAACTACTTCAGCCAAAATGCTTGCAGTAAGAAACCTGGGTTTGAATACATTCTTTACTACTTTACTTGCTGAGTGACTAGGGGTTTATGGAATCAGCCTGAACCTCAGTTTCTTCTCCCAGGAGTTGGGGAAAATAACGCCCATCTCATGGATGAGACATAATGTATGGAAACACTAGCACAGTGACAACACATTGTAAGTGATGAATAAAGAAAGCTCTTATTAGTTAAGCAAGATGACCAAACCCAAACATTCTTTCTTCTGTGAATCCTCACCCAATGCCTCATCCTAACCTGTTGGATAATTGCCTTTTCCTCTGACTTTCGGTGGAAGTTGCTTGCACTTCTACTTGTCACTCCATTTGTCCGTGTATTAATGACACACCTGTACATCCATCCATCATTCATTAAAATTGTGCTGAGCATTTTCCATGTCCCAGTGCTGTGTTAGACACTGGGAGTTCAGAGATGGATCTGACATGGTTCCTGTCCTCAAAGGGCTTGGGCTTTTGGGGGCAAGCCAGGGCTGATGTACCCGAAGGACACAGACACTAAATCAATAGTAACACACCTACGATTTTATTGTATCATAGCAATATTTTTCATGAGAAAACTCAGCACTTTGTTGAACTTCTAGATATTTATTTTATGATTTAGTATTATTTTTATAAAATAAGGAAGTCATAATGTTTTCAGATCGTTTTCAAATTAGCTTCCAGAAGTCTTAATCTGGTTCCACTTGGCAACAGACACATCTAAGGAACCATTACAAAGAACTGTGTTCAGTGCTGGGCTAGAAAAACCCCTGTGTTTACTCGGGGCTGAGGTAGGAGAGCCCCACTGTCCCATTGGAGCGCCCCAGTTATCCCTAATGCTTGTTTCATAGACCTTCAAGCTGGACAGAGCTTAAAAATGCCAGCTCCAGGCCGGGCACGGTGGCTCAAGCCTGTAATCCCAGCACTTTGGGAGGCCGAGATGGGCGGATCACGAGGTCAGGAGATCCAGACCATCCTGGCTAACACGGTAAAACCCCGTCTCTACTAAAAAATACAAAAAACTAGCCGGGCGAGGTGGCGGGCGCCTGTAGTCCCAGCTACTCGGGAGGCTGAGGCAGGAGAATGGCGTGAACCCGGGAGGCGGAGCTTGCAGTGAGCTGAGATCCGGTCACTGCACTCCAGCCTGGGCGACAGAGCGAGACTCCGTCTCAAAAAAAAAAAAAAAAAAAAAAGCCAGTTCCTCCAGTGCCCTCCACAAAGGGTCGTGGAGCTCAGGGGGGAGGTGCGTTTCAAGTGGGAGGCTCTCGCCCACTCCCCCTCCAGCCTAGGCCATAGAACTCATTTTTTGTTTCATATGAGGAAACAGAACCCCAGCCGGTAGAGGTGACTTGCCCAAGATCACACAAATAGAATGGAAAACATTTAAATAGTTAACATCTATTGATTCCTTTTTATATGTGACGCACTGGCTGAGAGGCTTTACATGCGTTTTCTCATTTAATCCTCCTGATAATTCCATGAAGTAGGTACCCTTATTTTCCTCATTTCATACATGAGAAAACTGAGGTAAAATAAGAGACTTTCACAAGGTCATCTAGCAGTTAAGTAGCCAAGTCCAGATTTGCTCTCAATAGATGGTGGTTGACGTTGGAATAACAGTCTGATCCTGACCCCGGGCGCACATCTGGGGACCGTGGCACCTGGGGCTGGGGCACTTGGTCCTGGGCTGGGGCTGGGGGAGCGACATGCACTCGCCGGTCGGAGGTGGAACCTCTGGCAAACTGTTCACAGCGGGTTTCCCTGGAGGTGAGAAAGTCCCGCCCCTAGCCGATGGAGCGCTGGGATTGGTTCTCCGGGACCGATTGACGGCTCAGGGCACGAGCGGGGACCGCAGCGGCGGAGGTGAGGGCGCCAGCAGGAAGTGGGAGAAGAGGCAGCCCAAGGCGGGCTGGCGGACTGGCGGCAGTCGCTACTTGCCTAGTAACCTCAGCCGCTGTGGGTTCCTGGGGAGATGGAAGGGCCGGGGCTGGGCTCGCAGGTGAGTGCGACCGGCCGGTGGCTGTCCTGGGGGCCAGGAGAGCGACTGCAGCTGTGAAGGAAAGGACGGTATGGGTGAGAGGCCGCTCGGTGAGGGGGTTTCGGGAGCGGCGGGGCCTGCATCTGGGAAGCGGGAGCCTGGAAACACCAAGAATGATGCTGGAAATTCTCTCCGAGGTGACTGGGAAGGAAGGGCAAGGACTGACGGGTGAGGGCCCGAGCCGGCCCCTCCAGCCTCCAACCCTGGCCAGGGCGCCCCCTGGGGCGGGTACCCGGAGCCTGGCGGGGACCTCTGTGGGCCTGGGGAGGGGAGGATGGCCCTTCCCGGGAGAGGTGTCAGGTTACACACCTGATTCGGACCCTGGAGTCGGAGCGGTTCTGTTGATTTCTTTTTCAGCCCTGGCGCCTTGGCAGCCGCCTCCACCCCACCCAGTCCAGTTTTCGCTTCTGTTTCCGTATCCTTGCTTACTCCTTGAAAGAATTAAGGCTGCTTGTTTAGGATGGAGGAAAGGGGCGTGGAGAGGGGAGGTACACATAGGGATCTGCAAAATCTCAAAGGACAATATTCCGTGGAGGAGGTGTTGTATAAAAGCCAGACGGAGTTCCAAAGAAGTGAAGCGGGCCAGTCGGGGAAGTTACAGGAGGTAGATGTTGGCTCCAAGAGAACGAGATTTTTGTGCTTTTTGCTTATGGCTCTTTCCTAGTGCCTAGAGTACTGACTTGTATATTGTAGACGTTCACTTAATATTTATTGAATAAATGCAGAATTTCCAGATTCAGCCAGTTTTAGTGAGTGCATAACCCGTGCCAGATGCTTTCATATGCATTATTTTATTCCAGAATTGAAGCATCCTTAAGATATTATCCCCATATACAGATGAGAACACTGAAGCTCTCTTCAGTTGGAACGAGTTAGGCGGTAGATTCTCAGTTTGGGATGATTGGATTAGTTGATCTGTAAAAACATTTTTCAGTCCCGAGAGTGTTCCTCATGCTCTCCCTTTCCCTTCTTTCAGCAAGGTCTTGTATAGGTTTAAGTGAGGGACAAGATGTCTGGGGCGATGTCAAGGTGTTCTTATTGGTTGTTCTTGCATTTTGACAGAAAAATAAATAGTTCTCAGGCAGACTGGATTTTACCAAAGGGTGTTGAATCTTCACACGGAAACAGCGCCTCATTCTTTTTCTCAGAGAGGCTCAAAGAAAAGTTGGTAGGAGTAACTATTATGTCTTAATTACTGCCACTCATTTACAAAAGCCTTCAAGTGCTTAAAGTTCCTTTCTGTGCTGAAGGGAAGATTAGCCTTGTCCCAGTTCCGTGGCCTATAGAGAGGGAGAGAATGATTTGGTGGTTGAATTTAGTAGGGAAAGGTAGAGATATCATTGTTGTTGTTAATAATTGCTCTTGTTAACTTTTTCAATAATGTGAAGAGCTTACCTATATATACTGCTTTGCAGTTTGCAAAATACTTCCCCATTTTTGATCCTCACTATAATCCTTTGAGGTGGGGAGAAATGATTATTCTGATTTTAAAGATGAGAACAGAGGCTCAGAAAACTGGAATCACTTGCTACAAGTCAAATAGCTGCTAAGTGATAGAGCCAAGACTTCAGTCGTTCATTCAGCAAATGTGTTTTGAATATCTGCTAGGCACCGTTTTAGGTGCTGTGATAAATTAGTGAACAAAACAGACAAAAACATTACTGTTCTCATTGAATTCGATTCTTTTGATTCCAAGATCAGTGCTGTTGGATTTTTGCCAGGATTTGCCTATACGATCAGGTCTCCAGTTTCCTTTCTGACCTCATCTTTTTTTTTTTTTTTAAGACAGTCTCTGTCACCAGGCTGGAGTGCAGTGGCACGATCTCGGCTCACTGCAATCTCCGCATCCTGGGTTCAAGAGATTTCCCTGCCTCAGCCTCCTGAGTAGCTGGGACTATAGGCGCGGACCACCACGCCCTACTAATATTTTGTATAGTAAAACGGGGTTTCACCATGTTGGCCAGGATGGTCTCGATCTCCTGACCTCGTGATCTGTCCACCTCAGCCTCCCAAAGTGCTGGGATTACAGGCGTGAGCCACCACGCCCGGCCTGACCTCATCTTTTACTACTTTCTTGCTTGCCCCGTCATCCCCAGCCACACCAGCCTCAGGGTCTTTTGTACTTACTATTTACTCTGCCTGAAATGCTCTTTCTTTGTGTGCCCACTTGGCTTATTCCCCCACCTCTTTAAAGTCTTGACACAAATGACACCTCTGTGTGGAGTTCTGTGACCCCCGTATTTAAAATTGCAAACCTTTTCCATCATCAGCACTACCAGCAAGGCTCCCTGGCCTCCTTCCTTGCTTTAGATTTCTCCTCAGCATTTAACACCATTTAACGTACTTATTGGTCTTGTTTATTGTTTTTTTCTCCTCCACTGAATGTTAGTGCTATAAGGACAGTGATTTTTATCTGCTATGTTCACTGTTGTGTGCCTGGCATCTGGAACAATGCCCAGCACTGGTGAGTACCTGTAAATACTTGTCAATGAATGAACTTGGAAACTAAACTCTGGAACTTCTGTTAATGAGAACTTTAATGACATGAGAACTTTTAATGACTGTCACATATTTCTCTCTCAGTCGCTCCTTCTCTCTCACTCTCTTTTTATTTGATAATCTGGCAGGATAATGACTGTCACTGGAGTTTGAGTGTGGTTTTCTAGATCTTGATTTTGGCTTAAATTAATGCCCATTGTAACTTTAACAATTCTTGTATATAATTTAGAAAAATAATCGCATTTGTGACATCTCTGTGTGAGAAGTATTACACGATCCCTCAGAACTTAAAGATGCTCTAGTTATCTATTGTGTAGGAAACCACCCCAAAACATAGTGGTATGAAACAGCCTTTGTCATGCTTATGGACTCTGTGTGTCAGGGACTTGGACAGACTGCAGCAGGGTTGGTTCGTTTCTGTTCCACCATGTCTGGAGCCTCAGCTGCAAAGACTCATAAGCTGGAGATGACTTGAGAGCCGGGGCTGGTATCTACAAGTCTTCACTTACATCTGGCAGTTCAGTTCCAGTGGAGACACCTACACATGGCCTGGGCCTCTGCACAGTATAGTGGCTGACTTCCATTAGTGACCATCTAATAGAAGAGCCAGGAAGAAGAAGCTGCCAGTTTCTAAGGCCTGGGCCTGCGAACTGGCACAGCATCACTTCGAAATATATTATTAGTGAGGTAGTCACAGAGCTCAGAGTCAAGAGGAAGGGACATAGACCTTTACCTCTTGATGGAGAAGTAGCAAATAATTTTGAGGCTATGTTGTAAAAATTACCACGAATGTATTCATATGTCTGTTAGATAATTTTCATAATATCTTGTTCTGCTTTTCACTCTTCTGTGGAGGACAGTGAGCTAGCTACATATCTCTTTCTTGGCATCCCTCTTTGTTCCCTCTTTAAATTTTTTTCCCCTGTGTATCTTAATTAAAACAACAACAATACAAAAAACATGTTATTCTGCTATCTTGAGGCAGCTGTAGACTGGAATCCTAGGAAGACTGGAGGAAGTAAAATGGAATGGAATCATAGAATACTTGGAGCTGGAAGGCTTTTCAGTGAATTACCTAGTTGAGAGATTCTTAAACTGGCATATAGGATAAGCTTCAGGGCGTTAGTGAACATCTTGGAATTAGTGAACATCTTGAAAAGTTAGTTTACATGTGCAGTTGTGCATTTCTCTTAAATAGAGAGGCCTTAATTTTGGAAACATTTTCAAAAAGGTCCATGACATTTGGAAGGTTTGAGAACCATTTATCTAGTCTAACCCTTTAACTTTTCCCATGAATTCAAGACTCAAAAATAATAACTTACTTTCCAAAGGTTCATAGCAAGTTAGCAGAGCCCAGGTGTCAGGGCTCCTGATGCAGTGCATTTTCACTACTACTCAGCCACGATATGATCTTGTTTGATTGTTTGCTGCCTTTTGGAGTCCACCCATTCTTTAGTTCAAGGTCTGAGGAGTAGTCTGTATTTTACTCTGCTCTGAAAATGGGGAAGTGAGTATATCCCTAACTAGAATATAAGTTCCTTGAAAACCAAGGACCTTGTCTGTTGTTCATTGCCATATCGCTGTGTCTACAATAGTGCCCAGCACATAGTAGGCATTCAGTAAATGTCTAGAATGAATGAATTATGGAAGGAATTGTGTCTTACTCATCTGTTATCCCCGATTACCTACTTCTGTGATTTGTATAGGTGTTCTTTATATTTCCCTGAATGAATAATTAATGAAAACTCTTGGGAGTTGGCTGGCATTGTAAGAATTTGCTTAGTCTGTTCTGTTACCTTAACATTGTAGGCAGCCATGTAGCAGTTAAACTTCTTTATCCATATAGTGTGTTTGTTCATGCAGTAAAGTCTTTACCAGTTCCCAAGTCCATAATGACTATTGTAACAGCTTGGCTTAGGACCATGCAACATGAGACTACTTAGAAGGAGCTTTATGGGTGTATTGGTCTGTCTCTTTCATTTTGCAAATGTAGAAATGAGCCAAAAATAGAGTAGATGATTCGCCACTATCATACAGCCAATGTGGCAGTACTAGGAATCTGGTTATTTGGCCCGTGTCATCAGTGCAATCAGGAGAGAGTAGGCTGAGAGTCTACTGTGGAAGCAGAGACTCAATGTGTCTTCTTCCCCATCTTTTGAGACTGAAGGTTGCCTATCTCCTTCTCTGCCATGTCCTTGCCCTCCTTTTCCTGACCTTGCTTCACAGAAAACTTGACAGAAAATAAAAATTTCAGCTCTCTTCTGTTTGAACATGGGGATGGGAGCCGGCTGCCGATTTCATGTTGTCATGGATCATGTTATTATAAGATTTGACAATGTATTTCTAAATTATATTCATTAACTGATAGCTTAGTATATGCTCATGGCAAGATTTGAATTAAAGATAGTGGTTATAAATCTGCCTCAGTTTAGCCTTTTGACAATTTAGAATTTTTTCCGAGGGGGTACTGACTTGTCAGATTGGATTAGATCATCTTTGTTTATACTTCATGTGTCTGATGAAGAGTTCCTGATCTGCTGTTTTCTTATTTGCTTGTGCTTATTATTATTATTATCTCAATTCGTGGCTTCTTTGTAGAAATCAGCTTAAGCTACTTGCTCATTTTGGGAGAGGTAATTTAGTTAAAATTTAACAATATAATTTGAAAATAATCTAATATGTTTTGTAAAATGCTGAAGGTCCTACTGTCAACTCTCTGTTTGTGGAAGCTTTCTCTGCCCCCAGGTTACCTTGTAAACAGAGTATAAGGAGTGACCTGCTTGGCATACCAATAAATGAGACTGACATTGTTAAAAATTAGTAAAGCTTTCCTGCCAGCAGAGGTGTGCTAAAAAGAAAAAATAAATTTGGTAAAGCTTTAAAAACTCTAATTTGTAAATTTTTTTTTCCTTTTTAAGTAAAAAGATAAAAGGTTAATATAATAGAAGCTTTAACTTTTTCTCACATTACCTAGTGGGTTACTGCACATATGGCCTTGAGTGTACCTTCCTCACTTTGTAGATGATTGACTTCAAACATAAGCTTTGAATATAGTCATTTTTAGGTTTTACTTTGATCTGGATTTGGGTAAACAATGATGATATGAACAAAATATATCTCCTGTTTTCTAGTTTCTTGTAATTGCCATTTAATCATATATATCACATATTGCTTCCTATTATTATTTTACTCTATCTCTGACATATCTCCCTTATTAGACTTAAATTCCTAGAGGAGAGACACCCATGTCTTCTATGCCCTTAGCATAATTGTACATCATAAATACACAGTAATTAATTGCCTACTAAACAAATGCTCTTAATTGTGGATATTCTTCACGTTAAAACATGTAAATCTCCTCAACTTTATACGTGAAAAATAAAGCTGATGTCCTTAATGCCTTAACACAGTATAAGAAGCAACAAATGAAAAATCTGTGTATAAACAAAGAGTCAGGGTCGGGTGTGGTGGCTCATGCCTGTAACCCCAGTGCTTTCGGAGGCCAAGGTGGAAGGATAACTTGAGGTCAGGAGTTTAAGACCAGTCTGGGCAACATAACGAGACCTGTCTACAGAAGAATAAAAAAATCAGCAGGGTGTGGTGGTGCTTGCCTATAGTCCTAGCTACGAGGGTGGGTCAGGTGTTAGGATCACTTGATCCCAGCAGATAGGGCTGTAGTGAGCTTTGATGGTGCCACTGCACTCCAGCCAGGGTGACAGAGTAATACCCCATCTCAAAAACAAAACAAAAAAGGGTTAATCTTTCTAACCTACAAAGAGAAACAGATATGTACAATTCATTAGAAAAATAAGTAGACTCTGAAAAGGCAATCCACAAAAGAGAAAATGTGGAGAGCCAATATACCTAACAACAACAACAACAGCAACAACAAACAAAACACTCAGACTCATTAGCAACTAGGAGAGTACAAATGAAAAATAGGGTGCCATTTTTAGCCATCAGATTGTCAAGGCTGTAAAAAGATTGATAATATTCGGTTCTGGGAAGGTTTGTAGGGAGAAAGAACATGTATATACTTTGCTGTTGGAACTGTGAATTGGGGAGAGTATTTGGTCAGAATCTATTTATGTTTAAAATGCACGTTTTTTGACTCAACAGTCCTACTTTGGGGAATCAGTCCTATAGAATTAGAATGCCCAGGGTATTGATTGGATTGTGTGTAGACGTGAAAGGCTGAAATCAACCTGTATCTCTAGCCAAAGGGGAATGGTTGAATGAATTATGCTATATCTATATACAATGGAACAATAGTGAAATATTACTGAACTGCAGGACTGTACATGATATATTGTTACATGAGAAAAGCAAGTTGAAGAATAATGTATATAATGTGATCCTATTTGTTCAATAAGTATAAGAAGGAAATGATTAAAAATGTGTGTGTATGTATATATATAGCACAATATTATATATGTTAAAATATATATACATAATGAGGGAAGATACACCCAACTGTTATACTGGTTATCTCTGGTGGTACAGTATTGGAGAGGAAATAGTCCAGATTGTTAAACCTGTATTCACTTCTGTATTGCTAGATCTTTAAAATTAATTTGTATCATTCTATAGTTTAAAATTCTAGTAAAAATTTTTTTATATAAAAATACACTGATTTTTTTGTTAATCTTAGCTGTACTTTTTGTTACACCTGTTACTTACTGAAATTCTAGAAATTTTGAGTATAGTTCAACTCTTTTCCTAACCCTTTGCCTTCTTCCAATTGAATATACTTAAACCGTGACATCAGGAAAAGCATCCTAAAGTAATGTTTTTATTTACATTTTAATCTAACTACCTACATGTTTATTTTTAACTGTGTGTGATTCTGTGTGTGTGTATGTACCGGGGTATTGATTATTTACCAGATAAATCAGAATTTACCTATTCAGGAAAGCAGGTGGACTGAAGAAGAAAAAGGCTGGAATTCAAAAACCACCAAATCAGTAGCTGATTTACTTTTTTTCTCTCTGATTTGCCCCCAGCTTTGACTTGAGCCTTGGAAGTAAGCAACAGTGCAGACAGCGAGTGCTCTATGAGAAGCTATCTAGTTAAAGCTCAAGGAGCAGCAAAGGGATTTCCTGGCAGCACAGGCACCAGAAACACTGAGAGAGAAGTTTCTTCTCTGAACAGAGGAATTGTGACCCCAAGACAGTAGTTTTTAGACGCGACACCAAAAGTACAATCCATAAACAAATTGATAAATTGGACTTTTTTAAAATTTAAAACTTCTGCTCTATGAAACAGACTTTTAAGAGACGGGAAGGTAAGGTACAGACCAGGGGAAAATATCTGCAAATCACGTATCTGACAAAAGACTTGTATCTAGAATATATAACATAAAGAACTCTCAAACCTTAACAGTAAGAAAACAAACAGCTCAATTGAAAAATGGACAAAAGACTTAAACAGGCACTTCACCAGAGAAGATATACAGATGGCAAATAAGCACGTGAAAAGATGCTCAACTTCATTAGCTGTTAAGGATATGCAAATTAAGACCATGATGAGATGCCCCTATACATCTATTAGACTGACAATCCCAAGTGCCGGTGAGAATGCAGAACAATTGTAACTCTCATAGTTGTTAGTGGCAATGCAAGCTGGTATAGCCAGTCTGGAAAATAGATTAGCAATTTCTCATAAATTTAAATATACCTAACATATGGCCAAGCAATCTTACTCTTAGAGAAATGAAAGCATGTTCTCACAAAAGTCTGTCCATGAATATTTTTAGCAGCTCTATTTATAATTGCCAAAAGCTGGAAAACAACCCACGCAGATTGTTTGGATAGATTAACTGTGATGCACCGATATAGAGGGATACTACACAGCAATAAAAAAGAAGGAATTATTGATAACATGCAACAACTTGAGTAAATCTCAGCACCATTATGCTGAGTGGAGGAAGCCTCTCCTAAAAGGTTGCATACTGTATGATTCCACTATATGACATCCTGGGAAAGACAGAATTAATGACAACAGATCAGTGGTTGCCAAGAGTTGGTTGGGGTTACAGGAGGGTGTGACTATAATGGATGATAGTGGTGGTTACATGACTCCATACATGTGTTAAAATTCATAGAGCTGTATACCAAAGTTAATTTTACTGTAAATTAACTTTTTAAAAACAGTGCCCCTTCAAAATAACCCCTTGAGGGGTTATGGACTCATTTAAGTAAAACTGAAAATTTTAAAACTTTCTTTTAAAAACTTTTGTTTTAGGTTTGGGGGTACATGTGCAGGTTTGTTATATACACAAACTTATGTCATGGGGGTTTGTTGTATAGATTATTTCATTACCCAAGTATTAAGCCTAGTACCCAGTAGTTATTTTTTCTGCTCTTCTCCCTTCTCCCACCCTCCACCCTCAAGTATACCCCAGTGTCTGTTGTTCCCTTCTTTCTTTTTTTTTTTTTTTGCAATGGAGCCTTGCTCTGTCACCCAAGCTGGAGTGCAGTGGTGTGATCTCGGCTCACTGCAACCTCCACCTCCCATGTTCAAGCGATTCTCCTGCTTCACCCTCCCAAGTAACTGGGACTACAGGCACAAGCCACCACCCTGGCTAATTTTTTTTTTTTTTTTTTAAAGTAGAGACGGGGTTTCACCATGTTGACCAGGCTGTTCTTGAACTCCTTACCTCAAGTGATCTACCTGCCGTGACCTCCCAAAGTGCTGAGATTATAGACATGAGCCACCATGCCCAACCTGCTGTTCCCTTCTTTGTGTTCATGAGTTCTCATCATTTAGCTCCCAGTGAGAACATGCAGTATTTTGTTTTCTGTTCCTGCATACGGATAGTAGCCTCCAGCTCCATTCGTATTCCTGCAAAAGACATGATCTCATTCTTTTTTATGGCTGCATAGTATTCCATGGTTTATATGTACTACATTTTATTTACCCAGTTTGTCATTGATGGGCATTTACATCGATTCCATGTCTTTGCTATTGTGAATAGTGCTACAGTCAACATTCACATACATGTGTCTTTATGGTAGAATGATTTGTAGTCCTCTGGGTATATACGCAGTAATGGGATTGCTGGGTTGGATGGTAGTTCTGCTTTTAGCTCTTTGAGGAATCGCCATACTGCTTTCTGCAATGGTTGAACTAATTTACACTCCCATCAACAGCGTATAAGCATTCCTTTGTCACTGTAACCTTGCCAGCATCTCTTATTTTTTTGACTTTTTAGTAATAGCGTTCTGACTAGTGTGAAATGGTATCTCATTGTGGTTTTGATTAGCATTTCGCTAATGATCAGTGATGTGATTAAGCTTTTTTTCATATGCTTATTGGCTGCATGTATGTCTTCTTTTGAAAAGTATCTGTTCATGTTCTTTACCTACTTTTTAATGGGGTTTGTTTTTCTCTTGTAAATTTAAGTTCCTTATAGATGCTGGATGTTAGACCTTTGTCGGATGCATAGTTTGCAAATATTGTCTCCCATTTTATAGGATGTCTGTTTACTCTGTTGATAGTTTCTTTTACTGCGCAGAAACTCTTTAATTAGATCCCACTTACCAATTTTTGCTTTTGTTGCCATTGCTTTTGGTATCTTTGTTATGAAATCTTTGCCCATTCCTATATCTAGGATGGTATGTCATAGGTTTTTTTCTAGGGTTTTTATAGTTTTGGATTTTACATTTAAATCTTTGATCCATCTTCAGTTGATTTTTGTATATGGTATAAGGAAGGGGTCCAGTTTCGATTTTTCTGTATATGGCTAGCCAGTAATCCCAGCACCATTTATTGAATAAGGAGTCTTTTCCCCATTGCTTGTTTTTATCAGCTTTGTTGAAGATCTGATGGTCATAGGCGTGCAGCCTTGTATCTGGGCTCCCTATTCTATTCCATTCGTCTATGTGTCTGTTTTTGTACCGGTATCAACCTGTTTTGGTTACTATAGCGCTATAGTATTGTTTGAAGTCAGGTAATGTAATTCCTCCAGCTTTGTTCTTTTTGCTTAGGATTGCCTTGGCTATTCAGGCTGTTTTTTGGTTCCATATGAATTTTAAAATAGTTTTTTCCTAGTTCTGTGAAGAATGTCTTTGGTAATTTGATAGGGATAACATTAAATCTGTAAATTGCTTTGGGCAGTATGGCCGTTTTCATGATACTGATTCTTCCTATCCGGGAGCATGGGATGTCTTTTCCTTTGTTTGTGTCTTCTCTGATTCCTTTGAGCAGTGCTTTGTAATTCTCATTGTGGAGGTCTTTCACCTCCCTGATTAGCTGTATTCCTAGGCATTTTATTCTTTTTGTGGCAGTTGTGAATGGGATTGCCTTCCTGATTTGGCTCTAGGCTTGATAGTTGTTGTATAGGAATGCTAGCGATTTTTGTACGTTGATTTTGTATCCTGAAACTTTGCTGAAGTTGTTTATCAGCTGAAGGAGCTCTTGGGCCAAGACTAGAGGGTTTTTCTAGATAGAGAGTCATGTTATCTGCAAACAGGGATAGTTTGACTTCCTGTCTTCCTATTTGGATGCCCTTTATTTCTTTCTCTTGCCTGATTGTTCTGGAGAGGACTGCGAATACTGTGTTGAATAGAAGTGCTGAGAGCAGGCATCCTTGTCTTGTCAAAACTTTATTTAAAATTAAAAATTTCTAAAAGAAATTTAAAAACTGTCTTTTAAAAATGAAATTTAAGAAACTTTCATTCTTAAAACTTTTTGGAACTCTTGGAGAATTGACTTTGACACATTATTTCAAATATCTTCAATTATTTATTCTCAATTGTGTATTCATCCTTAGAGAATGATTTTCTTTTTAAACTGAAAACGTCACAGAAATAGGTTTGGTGATAAGGTAGGTGAAAGCTAGGTAACTTTATTGATGGTAAAAAGCAAGGTGAGGTTATAAAATAATAAGTCAGTTTTCATTTATAGCAATTTTCTAGGCACAGTTATACATCCCATAATGTTTCGATCAATGCCAGACCACACATACGATGCTGATCAGAGCAATAGTTTATACCATGTAGCCTAAGTGTGTAATAGGCTATACTGCCTAGCTCTGTGTAAATACACATTGTGATATTTGCACAAGAATGAAATGGCCTAAATATTTGTTTCTCAGAATATATCCTCATTGTTAATGAAAGCATGGCTATATTTGATGTGACCCTCCCACTGAACACACCAAAAAATACAGGATACAGTATAAAAGCATTTAAAGTATTTTACCTTTTTGATGCTAGTGTAAACTTTTTTTAAAAGATTCCTTAGAATTTTCTATGCATATGATCATGTTTTTGCAAGTAAAAATGGATTTACTTCTTTTCTAATCTGTATGCATTTTTATTATTTTTCCTACTTTATTATGCTGTCTGGTACTTTATAGTACAGTGTTAATTAGAAGTGGTGATAATGAGCATCTTTGCTTTATTTCCAGTCTTGGAGTAAAAATGGTCTTGTACCATTAAATGTGATGGTAGCTGTAGATTTCTTGTAAATGTTCTTTATCAGATTGAGGAGGTTCCCTTCTTTCCCTTGTATTGAAAGATTTTACAAATTTTGTCATATGCTTTGCATAAAGAATTTTCATATAAAGAATTTTGTTAAATGCTTTATTCTATGATGAATATATATTTTTTACTGTTGTATATATTTGAATATATATTTTATTCTGTTAATATGAATATTCACCTTATTCATTAATGTGGTAGGTTGCATTGATTTATTTTGAAATGTTTAAGCTAGGTTGTGATGTGTAGTCTTTTTTATATATTACTGGATTCACGTTATTAATATTTTGTTTAGGATTTTTGTATCTATGTTCATGAGGGATACTGGGCCTGTAGTTTTCTTTACTTGTAATGTCTTTGTTGGTTTTGATATGGAGTGATTCTGCCTCCTAAAATGAGCTGGGAAGCATTCTCTCTTCTGTTTTCTGAAGGGGTATTATTTCTTCCCTAGATATTTGATAGGGTTAACCAGTTAAGTTACATAGGCCTGGAATTTTTTATGAGAAAGGTTTTATTATGAATCAAATTTATTTAATAGATACTATGTTATTTATTACTTTTAAGATCCATTTTGATAATGTGTGTCTTTTAAGGCGTTTGTATATTTCACTTAAGTTGCTAATTTATTGACATAAAGTTGTTCAAAATATTCCCTTTTTATCCTTTCAAAATTTGTAGGCTCTTGTAGTGATGTCTGTTTTTTAAACCTGGTATTTGTCATTGGTACTTTTTCATTTTTCTTGATCAATCTGATCAAAGGTTTCTCACTTTTATTGACTTATTCTTTCTAGAGAACCAGATTTTGGCTTCAATGATTTTCTGTATTGTTTCTGTGTTTTATAGTTTCATGAATTCCTTCTATTTTTATATTCTTCTCATTGTATCCACTTTGAGTATAATTTTCTTTCTCTAGATTATTAACATGAAAGCTTAGATAACTTACTGTAGGCTCTTTTTTTTTTTTTTCCTAATGTAAGCATTTAAAGCTACAAATTCCCTGTAAACACTGCTTAAGCTGCATACTAAGCTCTTTAAACTGTTATGCTTTTGCTTTCTGGCTTGCCTTATGTCTGATGAGAAGTCTGAGTGTATTCAGTGTATTCTTATCTTTGCCTCTTTGAACATATATGTCTGTTTCTTCCAGACTTTTTTTTTTTGTTAGAGTCTCGCTCTGTCGCCCAGGCTGAAGTGCAGTGGCGCGATCTCGGCTCACTGCAAGCTCCGCCTCCCGGGTTCAGGCCATTCTCCCGCCTCAGCCTCTGGAGTAGCTGGGACTACAGGCGCCCACCACCTCGCCTGGCTAATTTTTTGTATTTTTAGTAGAGATGGGGTTTCACCATATTGGCCAGGCTGGTTTCGAACTCCTTACCTCGTGAACTGCCTGCCTTGGCCTCCCAAAATGTCCAGACTGATTTTAAGATCTCTTTATTACTGGTTTTTAGTGATTTGATCATGATATATCTTGGTGTAGGATTTCGGGGTTTATCCTAGTTGGGATCCATTAAACTTCTAGTTACTGTGAGTTTATAATTTTCACCAAATTTGGAAGATTTTTGACTATTACTTCTTCAAATATTAAAAAAAAAAAACTTTTTTCCTTCTCTTCTGGAACTCCAGTTATACATCTTCAATCACCCTCTCTCTGTGCTGCATTTTGGATAGTTTCATTGTTGTTTCTTCAATTTAAATGGTCTTTTCTTCTATACTGTTTAATCTGCTGTTAATCTCATCTGGTGTAATTTGTATTTTAGAGATTGATTTTTTTTTTTCTCTCTCTCTTTTGAGATAGAGTCTCACTCTGGTGCCCAGGCTAGAGTGCAGTGGCGTGATCGTGGCTCACTGCAACTGCCTCCCAGATTCAAGTGATTCTCCTGCTCAGTCTCCTAAATATCTGGGATTACAGGCATGCGCCACCATGCCTGGCTAATTTTTGTATTTTTAATAGAGATGGGGTTTCACCATATTGGTCAGGCTGGTCTTGAACTCCGGACCTCAAGTGATCTGCCCACCTTGGCCTCCCAAAGTGCTGGGATTACAAGGAAATTGATTTTTATCCGCAGATATTCTAATCAGGTCTTTTGTCATATCTTCAATTTCTTTGCTCATTTTGTTAATGTTTTCCTTTAAATACTTATACATACTTATATTAGCTGTTTTAATGTCTTTTTCAGCTAATTTTGTCATCTTTATAGTTTCAAGGTCTGGTTTTCTTCTGGCTATGGATCACATTTTTCTTGCTTCTTGGCATGTTTAGTGAGTTTTGATTTGATAGTGGACTTTGTGAGTGCATGTTGATGAGTATCTGGTATTTGATGCCTTTCTTTTTTTTTTTTTTTTTTTTTTTTTTAGAGACGGGGTTTCACCATGTTAGCCAGGATAGTCTCAATCTCCTGACCTCATGATCCACCTGTCTCAGCCTCCCAAAGTGCTGGGATTACAGGCTTGAGCCACCGCGCCCAGCCTTGATGCCTTTCTTTAAAGACTATTGAATATTGTTTGGCAGGCGGTAAAGTTAATGTTGCTCAATTTGAGTCCTTTGAAGTCTGATTTTAGGCTTCTCTAGAGTGGTTCTGGGGTAGCCTTTATTCCAGATATAGTTCAGCACTACTTCTAAGGTGTGGCCCTCTGATATCTCCACTGAATAACCCAAGGGGTCATCAAAGACTCTCCGCTTTGGCTGATCAGAATTTGAACATCTTCCTGTTACGTATAAACTCCAGTAATTGTTCAGTTTACAAATCTCCAGTCATTTTTTGCCTATGCTTGTCAAGTTTCCCTCTATACATCACTTGTCCTAGTACTCTGCAAAGACTCAATGGGCCTCCTGTACAGATTTTTTGGAGTCCCTTTTTTTTCTGGTTGGCTCACTTCTCTCTTGAAATGTGCCCACAACTGCCAGCTATCTCAGCCTCTCTGATCTCAGATTTCTGTCTCCTCAATTTAGCAAGGCTTCTGGGCTCTAAAACAAAGTATTTTCCTCTCAGTGCACATGATTGCAAAATTGCTGGGATGATGGGGCTCACCTTGTGTTTTTTTTCTTTTTCGTCATATCTTGGCAATCACAGTCTTACTGTTCTCATTGTCCAAAGTCTGAATACAGTTTACTTCATACATTTTGTTCACTTTTCTAGGTTTCTTTAATGATTGTAGAGCAACAGAAGCACTCATACCCCGCAGGGGAAAGTTTAACTGTTACAACCATTTTGAAGATGAGTTAAGCATATCTTCAAAGCCAACAGTTCCACTTCTAGATATATGCTTTTGAGAATTGTTTACATGTATATATATATATATATACACATAGATATATATACATATATACACCTAGAGACATGTACAAGAATGTGCATAGCAATGTATTTTTTTTATAATAGCCCCAAACTGGGAACAATCCAAATATCCAGCCATAGTAAAATAGATAAATTAATTGTAGTATGTTACTGTATTGGAATGTTCTACAGCAATGAAAATGAACCTGTTGTAGCTTTCATAACAACATAGATGAAGCTTGCAAGTCTAATGTTAAGCAAAACAAATGATAGATAATACATATGATAGATTCCATTTGTATAAAGATTAAAAAAATGTAAAGCTGATCTGTACTTTTTAGAGTTGCATACATTAGAGATAAAACTATAAAGAAAAGCAAAAAGTGATTATAACTGAAGTCAGGAAACTGTTATTTTAGGGTGGGGATGTGGTGGAGCATAGCATGTGTCCGGGCAGTCTTCTAAGGTGCTGGCCCAGTTCTATATCTTGACTTAGGTAGTGATTTCATGGAAATTCATTTTATATTTATTCGTTACTCTTTACAAAAGAAGAAGTCCATATATATATACATATATGTTTTATATACTTCACTCTGTATAATAAATCATAATATTTTCAGATATTCAGAGTATAAAAATATGTGTCTGTTTTATATGGCTCTGAGGACGGTTTCAGAAAGGAAATTCTGAAAACATTTCAAGGTAATGCCATTGGAATAACTAATAATCTCCTGAGGAGACTATTTTGAAGATACAATTTCTGATACATTTATTTAAAAATCAACTTTTTAAAAATTGTAGATAGGTAACTAAATTTGCTTATTAAGCACTAATTCAGGTCAGGTTTGGTGGCTTACACCTGTAATCCCAGCACTTTGGGAAGCAGAGGCAAGAGGATCACTTGAGGCCAGGAGTTCAAGACCAGTCTGGGCAACATAGTAAGACCCTGTCTCTACAAAAATAAAAACTGAAAAATTAGCTGGTTATACCAAAGGATTATAAAACATTCTGCTATAAAGACACATACACATGTATGTTTATTGCAGCACCATTCACAATCGCAAAACTTGGAACCAACCCAAATGCCCATCAATGATAGACTGGATAAAGAAAATGTGGCACATATTCACCTTGGAATACTATGCAGCCATAAAAAAGAATGAGTTCATTTCTTTTGCAGGGACATGGATGAAGCCGGAAACCATCATTCTCAGCAAAGTAACACAGGAACAGAAAACCAAACACTGCGTGTTCTCACTCATAAGTGGGAGTTGAACAGTGAGAATGTATGGACACAGGGAGGGGAACATTACACACTGGGGCCTTTTAGCGGTGGGGGGCAAAGGGAGGGATAGCATTAGGAGGAATATGTAATGTAGATAACAGGTTGATGGGTGCAGCAAACCACCATGGCACATGTATACCTATGTAACAAACCTGCACGTTCTGCACATACATTCCAGAACTTAAAGTATAATAAAAAAATAAATAAAAAGGAAACAAAATATTAGCTGGGTATGGTGGCATGCACCTGTAGTCTCAGCTACTTAGGAGGCTGAGGCAGGAGGATTGCTTGAGCCCTGGAATTCAAGGCTGCAGTGAGCTATGATCACACTGCTGCACTCTAGCGTGGGCAACAGAGGAAGACCCCCGTCCCAATAAATAAATACATTTTTTTAAAAAGTACTAATTCAGGGAGGTTTCTCTTTAAGGTATCATTTCTTTAGAGAATGCAATATAATGTGTTTTATTAAAGTTAATTACTTTCACATGAATCTGTTTCTACTTGGAAATTTGAGTAGCCTATGAGATTAGAAGATTGGTTATTATATAAATGAGTAGTCAAAGATATAATGGTGATTAGGGTCACATTATAGAGTCTTTTAAAAATGCATTTAGAATATATGTAAATAATATGTACATTTGATATAGTTGTGCTTTTAGTAAACAGAAACTTTGAGCATCCCACATCTTTAGCTGAAGGAGTCCTTCTCTCAAGTAAAACTAAGTCTTTGTTTGGGGGTATTAAAGTGATTTAGTGAGCATCATTTGTGCTAAAGATTTTAACTCCCTCCGCCTGCCTGCTCATCCACCAAATATTTTAGCAAAGTTGTCAACAAGTGTCAAAATTGCTCATCTTAATTGATCATCTACCCATCTGCCCTAGAGGTGATAGTGAACCCAAAAGTCCATAGTAATGGAAAGGAGAAATAAAATGCATTCATAATCCACAGAACAGATAATTGATCTTAGATTTTTGTGGGCTTTTTTTTTTTTTCCCAATATTAGCAAATCCTGTATTGGTTTTCTGCTAAGGTGTAAGCTCAGTGTTTGAGATTATAAACACTCAAATTAGTTTGAATGACAAATCTGAGATAATTGTTTAAGGAAAATTTTTTAGCTTGCCATTTGCTGCTGTTTCTAATGGGTGATCTGAATGTAACATTTGTTGATTCAGCTAATGGGACTATCTTGGCAATCAATCTTTTTACCCTCACCAAATTCTGCAGTCAGTTCTGTATTAGTTACCCATTACTGCATAACAAATTACCATGCATTTAGTGGGTTAAAACAACACGTACTTATTAGCACTATGCTTTAACCAACTGAGCTAGCAGGCCACCACGTAACACCTATTTATTATCTCATAGTTTCTGTTTGTCAGGAATCTAGGCATGGCTTAACTGGATCCTCTGCTAAGGGTCTCACAGTTGACATCAAGGCTGAGCTTGGGTTCCTCTTTCAAGTTCATTGGTTATTAGCAGAATTCAGTTTCTTGCGGTTGTATGATCAAAGTCTCATTTTCTTACTGGTTGTAGGGACTACTTTCACTCCTGAAGACTGCCCACAGTTCCTTGTCATGTGGCCCTCTCATATCATGGCAGCTTACTTTTTCAAGGCCAGCAGAAGAATCTCTTGCTTCAGTTGGCTAAGACAGAGACTTACCTAACATGATCATGGGAGTAATTGTCTCATCACCTTTGCCATATTCCATTGCCTACAAACAAGTCACAAGTTCTGCCTGTGCTCAAGAGGAAGGGATTATATGAGAACTTGATTAATTGGGGAGTTGGGGGATATTCCTAGGATATGTCCACCACAACTCCAAGAAGTAGAGCTCTGGCAAACTTCTTACCAAGTCAGTAGCAATGGTCCTCTACCCACTACAAGTAACAAGGTCCATCCGTGCCTCTTTAGATGACCTTTGTTTTATGAACAAAATATGTAATTTGGATTTTTGTAATAGTAATTATCTTTTCTACTGAACAGAATAAAGATAAAGAAAATCTTCCTTAGGATACACTTTTTTTTTTCTTTAGTTTTTGAGACAGAGTCTCACTCTGTCACCCAGGCTGGAATGCAATGGTGCGATCTCAGCTCGGTGCAACCTTCGCCACCTGGGTTCAAGTCAATCTCAGGATACACTTCTAAAACTCCAAAAAATTTAATTTATTAATATAGTTATTGTTGATAGTAGCAAATGCTTCATTATGTAATTGAGTGTGACATTAATTCTCTCATGCATTGTCAAATGACTCTTACTCTTCAGTGCAGGAATCACAGCCATGGCCCCCACCCTCCAGGATTTGGTCGATATGGCATCTGTGCACATGAAAACAAAGAACTTGCCAATGCAAGAGAAGCTCTTCCTCTTATAGAGGACTCTAGTAACTGTGACATTGTCAAAGCTACTCAGTAAGTCTTCCAAATGCTTTGGTTTATCCTCATGTTCTCTTGAATTAATAGTAATGTATGTGTAGTTCATGGCTCTTCATATGTTTACCTCTCTTACTTCGCAATGGTAGTTAACACCACTTAGTACAGCGTACCTAAGCTGTTTATGTACCAGGATGTTCCGTTAGATTGTAGACAGCTTCTTAGCAAAAGCATGTCTTCATCTTTGTAGCTCCAGTGATTTGCACAGTTCCTTCTTGTATGAGATACCTAATAAATGTTCCTTGAATGAATGGATGATTTTAAATGACACTAAGCCAAACTGTTTATTCGAAATACAAATCTAAGTCTTTTAAAATATACTACAACCTGAATAGGTCGATGGAATGAAAAATACCAACTTACACATTCATAGATGTTTTGAACAATCATTTATTTCTTGAGTACTTTCCATGTGCTTGTGCTGGATTAACTAGAAGAAAGACAGTAAGGTAAGGTGGAAATATGTTCTCTGACCACTTGAAACACATAGTGTATTGTTTTACTTGCACTGGATATGGAAGTACATTTTGAAAGTTTCCCCTTAAAATCTCCATATGTGGGTATTTGCATTAAGTCAATTATTCCCAACATTTTCACCTTCATGGATCTTGTTGATTATTAACATCTATCACACCTCTTGCCATTGAGCATATTTTGAAATATTTTGTTCATCATACTACATCAAATAGTAATCCATTTTTGTAGTAATCAAACATAAATCTGCCCAGTGGATTGCCCATCAAATATAAATCATGCCAATCTAATCAGCCTGAGGGGAACTAATGTTACCGTACTAATTTGATATAATTTCTATCAGAACAAAGATATTTGGAGATTAATTAGCCTATTTGGCCTTAATATAGGCTAATGTATTGTCTATGTTAATTAAAAAATACATTGAGAATTATTTGAGTATTCTAATTACCAATTTATATGAACTCTAGAGGACTTGGGAGCCACTCTTTTAGGTGAATATTATTTGATACTGTTTATCTTTTATTTATACAAAGATGAGTGTATTCTTAAGGTAAATATTTGCTTTAATTAGGATGGAAACATTTAAATCTTTCCCTGTTGCCCATGAAACTCTTAAGATAAATGTCAGAAATTAGGCTCTTTTTAATGGGAATCTCAGTAAAAACTCGCATTTTGTGTCTTTCCTAAAATTTTCTTCAGGTCCTGTACCTTCTCAAGTGGTTGTGGGGAGACCTGTAGTTAGTATTTGGGAAGGGCATAGAGAGCTAGGGTGTGTGTGCGTGTGTGTGTTTTCTAAACCAGCAAAATCTTAATGAATGTATATTCTTATTACGTTTCTCAAATAAAGGGAGTATTTCTTTTCCAGTAAAATGTTAAAGTTGACATACAGGGCACAAGTATACATATGTAACAAACCTGCACGTTATGCACATGTACCCTAGAACTTAAAGTATAATAATAAAAAAATAATAAAATAAAATAAAATAAAAGATGGAGAGTGGGCCGGGTGCTGTGACTCACACCTGTAATCCCAGCACTTTGGGAGGCCAAGGTGGGTGGATCACAAGGTCAGGAGATCGAGCCCGTCCTCACTAACGTGGTGAAACCCCATCTCTACTAAAAGTACAAAAAATTAGCTGGGCGTGGTGGCAGACGCCTGTAGTCCCAGCTACTCAGGAAGCTGAGGCAGGAGAATGGCATGAACCCGGGAGGTGGAGCTTGCAGTGAACTGAGATCAAACCACTGTACTCCAGTCTGGGCGACAGAGCCAGACTCGTAAAAAAAAAAAAAAAAAAAAATGATGGAGAGTGTAAATGTATGTGTGTCATTCTAAAATTTACTCTTTTAAAAATGCCAAAAAGACACACACACACACAAACACACACACATGCATATTTTGGTAAGGCAGAAATTGTTCTAATTTACAGTGTGAGAAACAGACAATTCTGCTATTTGCTTTGATTTTTTATCCTTGCAGGCTTATTGAAACTTTCAGGTACTTTTAAATGGAAATAAGTTTTAAAGAAAGTGCTAAAGGGTCGGTTGGGACTTCATAGAAATATTGCTAATAGGCCACGTGTGGTAGCTCACGCCTGTAATCCCAGCACTTTGGGAAGCCGAGGTGGGCAGATTACCTAGGTCAGGAGTTCGAGACCAGCCTCGCTAATATGGTGAAACCCCATTTCTACTAAAAATACAAAAATTAGCCTTGTGTCATGGCACACGCCTGTAATCCCAGCTACCTGGGAGGATGAGGCAGGCGAATCGCTTCAACCCAGGAGACAGAGGTTGCAGTGAGCTGAGATCGTGCCACTGCACTCCAGCCTGGGCAAAAGCGAGACTCCATTTCAAAAAGAAAAAAAAAAGAAGAAATATTGCTAATAAATGATTTATCTCTTTATTCTCTATGAAATACCTCTTTTTAATGCTATAATAATTTGTCTACGAAATACCTCTTTTCAATGCTATACTATTTAACTGATTAACTAATAGTTAAATATCTTCAAGCCCATCATTCCTTTTCTATTCCTATTGCTTCTCTCTTACTTTAGGCTCTCATTTGTCTCTCACCTGTATTTATTGCAATAACCTCTAAACTGGTATTTCACTCGCTGTCCTTACGCTGCTCTAAGCAGCTTCCATATTGCCTCCAATGCGATCTTTCTTAAAACTCAAAGTCTGAGTACTTTCTTCTTTAAAACCCTTTATTGGTTTCCCATTGAACTGTAGATAAAGTCTAAACTTCATAGTGTAGCACAGAAGGCCCATGTGGTCTTTGCCTATTGCTTCTAACCTCATGTCTCACCATTCCCTCTCATGCTTTATGCTTTAGCAATGTTACACTGCTTTTATTTCTCTGAACATCCATGTAGTTTCACATTTCTGATTTTTGTACATGCTGCTCCCTCTGCCTGAAATGCCTTTTGTCAGCCTATAAAATATAGCTTAGTTTCATCTCCTTCAGGAAGGGCTAATCATTTGTTCCTCTGCTATACCTATATTCTTTCCATATTTTGTTGTTGAATTTATCCCATTCCAAGTTTGCTTTTAGTCTTTATCCCTTGTTGTGAGATTATTGCATAGGCTTGGTTTGACTCAGGGGTAAGATTATTGTCAGGAATCGGCAGGAGGTATTTCTGGCACACAGTGGAGATCAGATGAAACTTATTGAAGGGTGGCAATGTAAGTTTAAAGTTTGCTTATGGAAATCAAGTTCAACTCCAAAGAGATTAATCTGATCAGTAAGTAAACTAGGTTTCCTTTTGCTGTTTGGCTTTATACTGTGTCCTCTCTGTGCATGTCTTTGTTAATTATTTTATTTATTGACTGAAAGGCAGTTTGGATAATGAAAAGATACAGTAAAATGAAGAAATTTTGATATTTGAAATGATTTTAATGGTATCAATTAATGCTTTTTTTTCTTATTTGAGATACGGGATTTTTGAACGATGTAAAGAGTTGGTAGAAGCAGGATATGATGTCAGGCAACCAGATAAAGAAAATGTGTCACTTCTTCATTGGGCTGCTATTAACAACAGACTGGACCTTGTAAAGTAAGATGGGATATATGTGTGTTAATTGTGTATTTATAATTTTAGACCTCTCCTTCATTTATCTTTTTCTTTAAGTACGAGTATTGAATCATGTGTAATCCTCGTGTGAAAGAACACCTGAAACTTTTCCTGCCACACATGTTAGTTATTATAAAGTTGAAAAGGACCTTAGAGACCATGCCTGGTTGATCCAAAAAGGAAAATTAGAAATAAAGCCAAGGGGGCCAATCATAAAGTTTAGGAAGTAAAAGTGAACACTTTTTAAAAAAGGAAAAGCATAATAAACTTTTTCAGAATAGAATGGGAAGTCTCATCTAGTTTAGAGGAAACATTGAAATATTTTACATGTTAATGCCTTGAAGAATAGATAGGTAGGAAATATAACCTTTTTCAAAAAACTAAATATGGAATATACTTTTAAGTGGGCATGTATTAGATTGTATAAAATACTTCCCCTTCATAAAGCAGTAATGCCTACCCATTGTTTCTTTCAAACAGCTTAACATGTAAAATGTACATGTGTATGTGAATGTGTGTATATTTTGTGTTTTAGGATTAGATATTTAAAATCCTTAAAGTTTAAGAAATTTATTAAGGTTTAAAATGTTCTAACACACATGAATACTCACAGGCAAACTCCTCTTCTGTGGAAATAAACTGGCATGGTATTTAGATAATACAATATATGAAGCTCAACTTTGAAGTAATGAGACTAATTCCTATAAACCGTAGAAGAAAATCAGTCTCATTACCTTATATGTCCACCTTATACAGTGCCTCTCATCTCTGTCCCCCAAATGCAGGGCAAAACACTCAAAATGTCTAACTTTTCTAAAAGGATTTTAAATTAATTCTTTACTACTTACTTTTAAAATTCAGTCCCACATAGTAATTCTACTTTTAAACTGTTGAAGGTGACATAATTTTACCTTTCTCCTTCCAGTCAAGTAAGAATATCTGCCTGATCCTAAACCTTTTGAATATAAACAATTTCAAGAGTGCTGCAGTAGTTAGACTATGCAGAGAGTAGTTATGATGTGTTTGGTATGTAAGTTATAATGGAATGCCAATTACAGCAGGACTAATTACTTACATCCTAAGAATGTTTCATCAGGGGTTTGTCTGATTCTGCCATGTGAACCTTTCATATTTCTATAGATCTGGGTGTTTTAGGGAGTATTACTATCATAATTTGTTCTCCAACATATTTTTACTATGAAAAAATTAGTATTTTCTTTCTCAATATGAAGCTTAAGTTTCAAATCTTATTTTCATTTGTGTCTGCTTTTAACAGGTTTTATATTTCAAAAGGTGCTGTTGTAGATCAGTTGGGTGGAGATTTAAATTCAACTCCTCTTCACTGGGCCATCCGGTAAGGTTTCTTTGAATGCTGAAACTAAATAGCCACATGTAGCTAGTGGTCACCATATCGAAAATCAGTTATAGACAATTTGAAAGACTATCTTTTCTTTTTTTTGCCTCCTTTATTTAAAAATAAATTACAGTTTTAAAGGTTTTGCAGAAAGAATGTTTTTGATATTTAATTTAGAGCTTCATTATAATTATCCAACTCAAATATGCATATTATAGTTTATTTTTTGTAATTAGAATAAATAATTTTCATACTTGGTAACATAAATAAAAGTAGTAGTTCAGCGAACTGCAAACTCATTCAGGCTTATGACAGATGTCTATTCAGAAACCTATGATTTTATTTCAGAGTCAGTTTCCTCTGAAATGTAAAGTATTTCTCTATGTCTTAGGGCCAAATGAGTTACCTCTTTTAAAAGTTGTTGCAGGATTAACAAGAAATTTTGAGTAGGTCAACTTAGAACATTTATGTTGTGTGGTCACTCTCCTCTTTTCTCTGTTGTATATTGGTCATCTGAAATTGAAGTTAATAAGTCTTGAATACTTACCAGTTTCTTTTTTTAACTTAAACTCCACTCTCAGTGGTAGGTGGGGTTGACAGGAATCTGAAACTGAAGTGAAAAATTGTTCATGTAAGTCAAGGAGTTGAATCTTTTCTCCATAGCCAAGAGTTTTGAAGCTCTAGGGTTAATTCATACCCCTTACGCTACTGAGGTACAGTACTTTACATGAAAAATGAACCAGAGTCAAGCTTACGAAAAGCATATGAATATATAGTTTTTAATATTATCACAGTAAACCCACAATTTATTAATATTATATTTCTGTATATCTGGCTTATGATTTTTTGATTTTTAAAATGACAGGGACGTCTAAGTGGTCTTAGAATCTTCATTGTTAGCATGTCATAAAAAATTATTATTTACATATGGTAATATAAGATTTAAGGTAGATTGGGAAGTTATCAAGTTTATCACTTGCACTCAAGAATGATTTTCCAGGCTGGGCGCAGTGGCTCACGCCTGTAATCCCAGCAGTTCGGGAGGCTGAGGCAGGCAGATCATGAGGTCAGGAGATCAAGACAATCCTGGCTCACACGGTGAAACCCCATCTCTACTAAAAATACAAAAAATTAGCTGGCGTGGTGGCATGCGCCTGTAGTCCCAGCTACTCGGGAAGTTGAGGCAGGAGAACCGTTTGGACTTGGGCGGCAGATGTTGCTGTGAGCCGAGATCTTGCCACTGCACTCCAGCCTGGGTGACAGAGTGAGACTCCGTCTCAAAAAAAAAAAACCGAGAATGATTATCCATATCGTTCTAAGTTTGCAGCATCTAATCTAAGTAAAAAACGTTTGGACAATCACCATTGTTTCAAAAATCTTACTGTCTTACTGTTAGGAAATATTTTTTATATGTAAGCAAAATCCCTCATGTCTTAGGAATATCAGTTTCTCCCTGACTTTTTGCTTTTTCTGCATGCTACAGAATGGCTTTTTGTCTTCTATTTGCAGACAAGGACATTTACCTATGGTCATATTATTACTCCAGCATGGTGCAGACCCCACTCTCATTGATGGAGAAGGATTCAGCAGCATCCACCTGGCAGTATTGTTTCAACACATGCCTATTATAGCATATCTCATCTCAAAGGGACAGGTATATTCTCAAATGTATCTTACACTCCAGCTTTTATCATCTGAAGAGGTTGGGGAAATTATGAGTAGTAGTCTCTTCTCATTTTTAAGGTGGAGGTTAATGGATATCCAGATACTCAGATATTAGCCTCGGTACATTTAGCTATTGAATACTGCTTTTCAGCTTCGTTGGAGGGAAAAGGACAGGTCATTTAGCTCAGTAACGTATAATAGATGTTTCTGAAACTTGTAAGCTGGTAATAGTTTTTCTTATGAACCAGTAATTTGCAGAGTTTTTCAAAAACATGACTTCAAAGCCTGTATTTTTCTTCTAGTTGAATATAAAAATGGTAGTCAAATCACTAAATTAACCCATCATTTGCTTTCATTATTTGAGCCCAAATGGGAGGCCAATTTGAATGCATGTTTCTTACTGTTTTCTAAAGTAAGTCCATGAAAATTGACTTGCCTTGAGAGGCACAGGTTAAATTATAGGTTATTGTCAGTTTAAATGTCAATTATACTTGCCTGGAATATGTTTTCCGGTAGCAAAGTAGTTTATGTATTAGCAGACTTTCCTGTAAAAGGCATGAAAACGTGTTTGCACAAATGCTGTTGGAATGGTTGTGCTCCTTTTAAATGACCACTTTCTCTCAGACTTAGCTGATTGAAGTAGAATTATAACCTCCTAGGTTTCATTGTTGGAAAAATATAAATATATGAAGAAGAGTCCTGTCTGCTTCTCTTTGGGCCCCTTCCCAAGTCGTATTCCTCCAAGGCCCATAAGAATCTTCAGAAGCTGAAACTCTTTTTCTTTGGCTTAGCTGAAACCATTGTTGTATACCTTAAACCTAGACCTGTCTTATTAAAAGGATTATATCCTCATGGAAATATGATTTCCTTTTTTTTTCTGTATTCCAGAAAATAGAAAGGAAATTTTCACTGTTTAAAAGTTAGTATATTAAGTCCAGCAAGAAAAGTTTGCCTCAGAAGATAGGGAGTTCACTATTTACTGGAATTGTTTGAGTAGATACTGAATGACTTTGTATAAGAATTGATAATGTGAATTAATGTGTCAACTAAGGTCTCAACTAGGTGACTTTTAAGGCCTCTACCATCTCTTGTATTTGATGGTAGCTATCAACATTTTACTCTTTCCCTTAGCTGTCTGTGTTCACATCATATAACACTTTACATTATATATTCAGATTTTCTTTTTAAAAATATTTTGTAGAAATCCATGGATTTTTACCCTATGGAAGTAGAGCAGAGCATTCTTTTTATCAAATGATATTTGAACCCTTCATGTAGAAATAATGGTGGTACTGAATGTATTAAAGAGATATTTCTATTAAGAGAACAAATAGACTTTTGAGTGTATTTACAGTTATGCTAATTGTCTTCTTTTTGAATAGAGTGTGAATATGACAGATGTAAATGGCCAGACACCTCTCATGTTATCAGCTCACAAAGTAATTGGGTGAGTTTAATTTAATCACCTCAATCTGATTCTGGTTCCAACTATTTCTTTTCTGTGTGTGTAATTTTGAGTATCTCTGTCTATGTGAGATGATAGTACATTGAAGAAAATAATATTTTCCACACTGAGACTGTGATAATCGACTTTTAAGATAGTTAGAAAAGCAGCATTGAAATACATTTTCTCTTTTCTGATAGCTTTGGCAAAAAGTTTGAAAGCTACTAATAAGAAAAAAATTTCCTTACCTAACAAGTAGATATACCTTGACATATACTTGTTAACATGACTTGTATTTCTTCCTTTGCCTTTAAGGAAAATGGCTATAATTTTAAATGTTCTCATAATTTAAAATCTGATAAGTCTGCTTTCTGGAAAATATTACATTTTGAGATTCTCTGACATCAGTCTTGACTGCTTTGAAAATATAACTGAAAAGAGTCTTTTTGTATGTTCAGATCAAGCACTTACATATTTAAGTTTTTCTGTGTATTTATTTCTATAAACACATGATTAATGATACTGTATAATTCAACTTCCGGTATTTAAGCAAAAACTTGTGACAGTTCTCACTTTAGCAGTTTGTTTCTATGTTGTATTGAATCTCTGATTTTGCTTGTACTTAGGACTTCTAGGAACCGTGTTAATTCTAATGCTATTTCCTTTTTGTTCATGGAATGGTAGGATTGGAGGTAGAATTTTATTAAAAAGCATTTTATCTTTGCTGGTAAATCTGAAGTTAGGTATAATCTCTATAAAGATGTTGATGAAATAAATAAAGTAGAATATTGTTTTATTAAAATAATCTCTTCAGTGGTCATGAAGGAAGGAAAGGTATTGGTAAAGTAAAAATATTTTACTGAATTCTGTCTTTTAGTCCATCACTTTCTAAGATTCACAAATATTTTAGGACATAATTTATACCTGCTTTATTTAACAGTTGATTTGATGGAGAGTATGAAGTTAGCTCCTCAACTAAAACATACATTTAGTCTTTAATTGAATAAATAGCATAGCATTTAATATTGGCTAAAGTTAAATCTATAATTCAGAGAAAAGTGTTAGCCAATAGAACAATATGAAAGGAAAGGTTTGAAAGACAGAAGCAGTTATTCCACTGCATTGTTAAAATTATCTATATAGCATGTCATCGTTTAATAGATGTCTTTTTTTTTTTTAAATCTCCTATTAGTACCTAGAATATAAGTCAATACAAAGAAGTTTCTCAGTTCTGAATACTTAACTGAACGGTTAATTGATGGCATTATCTTAAAGGATTCATAATTTGCATTTACTCCTTAAGTCATCATCTCTGTTAATGCCTCTTGGTATTTTATTATTTTGAGACAGGCCAGAACCAACTGGATTTCTTTTAAAGTTTAATCCTTCTCTCAATGTGGTTGATAAAATACACCAAAACACTCCACTTCACTGGGCAGTTGCAGCAGGAAATGTTAATGCAGTTGATAAGCTTTTGGAAGCTGGTTCTAGCCTGGATATCCAGAATGTTAAGGTATGGCCAGGTATTTATCTCCCTTAGTTTATTACATCTTGAGTTAGAAGACTGATAAATTCACATAAAGGTAAGCTATATATTTGTTTTCAGTTACCCCAAGATAGATATAAATGATAACAACTGGCTATCCTTGGAATAGTGTGTTGAGTCTATATTCTGGTGAGTTTAAAAAAAAGTTTAGCACTCATAATATATTAAAAATATTTTTAAACTTTTTACTCCACTCTTTTTTAAGGGAGAAACACCTCTTGATATGGCTCTACAAAACAAAAATCAGCTCATTATTCATATGCTAAAAACAGAAGCCAAAATGAGAACTAACCAAAAGTTCCGACTTTGGAGGTGGCTGCAGAAATGCGAGGTATTTTCATTTGGGGTCTTTTCTATGGGATAGATGACTTTTTTGTTCATTTGGTTTTGTTTATTAAGGCATCAGAGGAAACCGGAGAGTTGGCTTTTTGCTGCATTATATCTGCTATGTCTTTCCCCTGCATCCTGTTGAAATTTGGCACTTTCGTTGGCTGTTTATTGTTGGTCCTCAACTAGATGCTCTAAAACTGCATGTTACCTTATGAATAGTATTACGTACTTCCACATTTATTTAATGAATGTATTGAAATGCAAAAGGTTTTGATTTTTAGAGACACAATGGGAAAAACACCATGTTGCAAAGAGTTTTATAGAAGCTTGTAGTAACAACTTATTCCTTACTAAATTTTTATTTCTCAAAAAGAAAATAATAACAGTTACAATGTTGCCTTAGAATCATGAGGACTTTAAAAATGATAGTGTTGCAAATTTTAGGCATTTGATGTCACTTCATAAAAGAAAACACTGGAATTTTGAGAAATTAAACCCAAATTTTATTCATTTTTTTTAGCTTAGCAATTCTGAGTGGTGTTCCTCTAAACTTTAAAATGAACTGAATAATGGAAAATGTTAGAAACTTCAGCTTATTCTCATGAATAACAAAATCTAAGTCATAGAAGTGAATACTATTTAAATTGTTAAAATGGAATATTGGATTGATTCCACTGTCTCTAGTATTTTCAAATATGATACCATCATCTTATTAATAATAATTAGTTATTATACTTTCATAGTAATTCTAAATTAGGAGACACCATATTCTTATGTAGAGGATCATCATGAATGCTATACTGCTTTTGCATTAGGCATGTGGAGTGGGGAGAGGAAGAAATATTGGTTACTCCTCAGTATCCTTTGCCAGCTCCTCTACTTCTTCCCCATCTCTTGTTGGTAGGGTGCCCCAGGATTTTGTTATTGACCTTCTTTGCTATTTATTCATTCCCTAAATGCCATCTATATGTTGATAACTCCCATATTTGTCTCTCTAATCTAGACCTTTCCATACTCATATATCAAATTACGTACTTGATTCATCCACTTTGATGTCTAATAGGCATCTCCTGATACCCTCCCCACCCTTCCCCTGACTAAAACAAACCTTCCCCATCTCAGTAGCTGGTAACTCTGGCATTCCTCTGTCTTCACCTTTTTTTTTTTTTGTCATACCACATATGCAGTCCATTAGAAAGATGTGTTGACCAGTTCAGCCTTCAGTTTATATCCAGAATCTGACCCCTTCTTACCACTCTACCAGTGCCATGTTGGTTCAGCAGATGAATCTAAAATGTAAGTCAAGTCATGTCACTTATCAGCTCACATTCCTGTGATGTCTCCTCATTTCTCCCAGAGTAAAAGCAAAGTCTTTATGATGACCTATAAGGCCCTTTGTCATCCAGGTTTTTATATACTATAAAAGTGACTTAGCATATTTATCTCTCTATCTTTCCCAGCTAGAATTTAAGTGAGAAAAAGATCTTAAATTCATTGATGTGTCCCAAGTGCCTAGAATAGTACCTTGCATATAATATGCCCTCAAGTATTTGTTGAATGAATAGTGCAGCTTGTCTGTAAGAGTGTTATATCTAGGATTTAGAATTTTGAGATCCATATTTAATTCTTATCTCTCTTCTGAGATTATGTTGCTAGGAGATTCTAAATTTACATTAAAAAAAATCTAAACTAGCCCATTTTGTGTCATCATGCCAATTGGAATTGGAAACATTTTAAGGATTTAATGTCATTTGAAATTATCCACTCCTAGATATGGCTTAGAGAAGTGAAAATGGAAGAAGAAAGAAGGAAGCCCTGCTTGCTTTCAAGGGTCTCATATCTTGTCATTGAAGACTGTATTGCACAAACACGAGGCCCAGCTTCAATTCAGTCAGACTGTTGTTTCATAGAAGTTTCATTCTTTTACCTTTGCCAAAATAAACATGAATTAGTAGCATCATGAGGACGTATTTTAATCTTTGATCTCCATGTGACATTTGACACTGAGAACATCCCCCTTCTCGAAACTCTCTTCCCTGGATTCCCTGAAACCTTTCTTTCTGCCGGTTCTCATCCTGCCTTTCTGGTCGGTTGTTCTTGGTTATTTTTGGTGACTTTGCTTTTTTCCCCTTAAGTGTTTGTTTTGGCTAAGATTCTGCCCCCTTTCTACCTGCACACAGTCTTTGGGATGTTATTCACTCATGGCTTTACCACCTATGTACTGATAAATTTCAAGTCTTCCAGAATGCTAAACCTACTTTTGACTGCCTGCTGAATGTCTCCTAGATGTGCATAGGCATTTAAAATTCTACATTCTCCAAACATAGCTCATCTTTTCTGCAGACCTATTGCATCTGACCTTCTCCATTAGGGATGGCATGATGCAGTGCCCAGGTTGGAGCTCTTATAGTTCCCTCATTGAGTCTTGTGTATTAATTTCTGTGTAGTCCCTTGAGCTTGCTTTATGTTTTCCAATATAGAATACTGTTTGCAAGAAGTTATTTTGAAAAATCTTAGCTTTCATTAACAGTTTTCTAAAAGACCACCATTTCTTCTAGAGAAGAAAAGCAAAACAAAATATGTTTAAGCAACATTTTATAAAATGTAGGGCTTTTAAAAGATTGTTTCTTTTGGGAGGCTGAGGCTGATCGCCTGAGGTCAGAAGTTCAAGACCAGCCTGGTCAACATGGTGAAACCCCGTCTCTAGTAAATATACAAAAATTAGCCAGGCATGGTGGTGGGTTTCTGTAATCCCAGATACTTGGCAGGCTGAGGCAGGAGAATTGCTTGAACCGGGGAGTTGCAGTGAGCCGTGATCGCACCATTGCGCTCCAGCCTGGGCAACAAGAGTAAAACTTCATCTTAGAAAAAAAAAAAAAAATTGTTTCCAAGATGTGCAATCTCTCAAACCTCAGATTTATCAATCAGCAATTTTGGAGGAGAATTTTGTGGTAGTTCTGTTGTTGTATTAATTGTTATTATATACTTTGGAAGTAGTTCTCATATTGCACTATTATTAGATACTTAAGAGGTGAAATCCATGAAGTTCTAAAATTCTGAATCTTTTAATAGCTCTTCCTGCTGCTGATGCTTTCTGTGATTACCATGTGGGCTGTTGGATACATACTGGACTTCAATTCAGATTCTTGGCTTTTAAAAGGATGTCTTCTAGTAACATTGTTTTTTCTGACATCTTTGTTTCCAAGGTGTGTATGTTAATTTTTGCAAGGCTCGTTATTGTGTTTCTGATTTTATTTCTTATTTCTGTTGTTGGTTAGCTGGAGTCACAGATTTTTATCATGCTGTAAATATTACTCACCATATAATAGCATCCTGAGGGTGGACGGGAGGAAAGGGCTTTGGTAGCATATGATTTGACTGAAAGCAAATTGCTCAACCCAGTAACTTGGTTGACTTGACAGTTGGTGGAAAATAAATATCCTGGGTCACATTTTAATTGTTATTTTTGGTGAATGATGGGGAGATTTTTGTAATCATTTCATAATTATTCAAGATTTTGTAATCATCTTGAAGCATTTTTGCTCATTTTTCAGAAATTTTGTTTCCTTTTTCTAAATTTATTTTAAGCTAGTTATTTTTGCTGTCAGTCATTTTTAGTTGAATTAAATTGTGGGAGGTTATAAAATAGTAAATATGGTATGGTTTTATTTTTAGGACAATATTTATACATGATTATATATAGTTAATGGTTAAGAGTCAGACTGCTTGAATTCAAGTCAAGCTTTACCACATGATAGTCTGACGCTGAACAAGTTGCTATAAAATGAGGGTTAACTGTTGTGATAATGCCTGCCTCATGGTTAACACATATAAATGCATAGAGCTATAGTTGACACATAGTACTCAATAGTCATATCACCCCCCATCTCTTCTTCTCTCTTTCCTTTCTCAATAAAATGGCATCCAGTTCCTCAAATGAATATGGGTGTCATGCTTGGATTACTGTCATCCTCTCCTCACCTCCCATGTCCAACCCATTATCACATGTTCCCTGCCTGCCTCTCTCCATCTCCACAACTCGCATCCTAGACCAAGTCTCCTCACTGGTCTTCTGACTTCTTATCCCCCTAGAGTTTACCCCCACTTAGCAATCAAGAGAGTCTTTTAAAAAGCAAGTAAGTTCTTTCTTTTCTTCCTGCTTAAAGCCCTCTAGTAACTTTTTCTTGTACTCAGAACAAAATCCACACTCCTTGCCTATGGGATATTATGTGATTTATTCCCTCCCCAGCGACTTCCTCTCTTCCCCTTCTCACTGCACTGTACATTCTTTCTCACACATCAGGCTCATTCCCACCTGGGGCCTTGGCCCTTGCTTGGGTCTTTGTCTGAAGTGTTCTGACACCTTATCTTTTCATAGCTGGGTATGTCATTCAGGCCTCTCAGTTCAGCTGTCACCTGCTTAGTGAGGCCATTCCCGACTGACGCTGCTGCATCCCTGTTTTATTTTCTTCTAGCACTTAATCACTTCCCTGCAATGTAAAGCCTATAAAAGCAGGAAACTTGTCTCTGCTGTTAAGCATTTTCATTCACTGAATGAAAGAAAAATGTAATGATGTTGATCCATAGAAAAGGATCTGAAAGGAAATATAGGGTTGCTCTTTGTGTGTTATGATTATGTGTATTCCTCTGTCTTTCTGTCAATTGCCAGCATTCTCTAGCATAAGCATGTCCTGCTTTTGTCATAAGAGCAAATGAAGTATTAGAGGAATCTTACTACTGTATCACCCAAGAGCGGGACAATAGTCTGGAAATGAATTAGAATGTAAATGTAATGTGAAAACTCAAATTTCTGAAAAATAGCAAAATGCCTAAAATTGTCTTTTATTCAGACAACTTATAACTTAGAGATATTTATTCACTTTCCACTAATTGGATTCACTCATGCTCTAAATAAATTTTAAGCCAAATCACCAGCGATCAGAGTCATCACTCCTTTTTCAGAGAGGAATCAAGGGCTGGTAATATCTACTCCCCTAGGATAGGAACATTTGAGATTGTGTTTGGTTATTCGTTTATTGTAGTTGAAGCCTACATTATAAAAATGGGCACAATTCAAATGTGAGTCAAATGCATATGACAACTTTATTCATACATCCTTTATCTCTCATATTCCTCTATAGGGTCCCAATTTCATAGAGGAAAGCAACTGTAAACTATTATTATTATAGGGCAGCTGCTTATTGATCCAGGCTGTTAACCTGACACCTGTCAGGAATGGACACGCGGTGGTAGAGGCTCTTGTAAATTAGTAGTTCATTGTATTACGTAATTGGTCAAATGCATTTTTTGCTGTAAGATCTCCAACAGACCACACCCTGGAGGTTACAAGGGCTTAATTTGGCCTGTTTTGGCAGCATGTTGAGCATCTAAAGTTTGGACTCTTTAGTTCTTCTCAAATATGAACTTATCGTAATTATGGTTATGATCCTGGTAGCTAATTTTTTTTAACCCTTCATACCTATTGTTAACCGTTGTTTTTTCCTGGAATAAATTTTAAAATATATTCAGGTAAACTATATTCATGCATAAGATGTCTGTAGTGAGTACTTAGTGTAAAAGACATTTTCTTTTGAAACTGCAGTATTTTGAGTAAATTATATGTGGACCTCAAGTTGCCTGTGACCCAAGTGAAATTGTTAATATTCTGAATGCCAGTATCTTTTTAGCCTTTGTGTATCTTTTTATATGAAGTGTCTACTTCTCAAGCTGATTATAGGATGAATGTGCTCAAGGTTGTGTGCATCTGTATGCTTCACAAATATCATTCTAGTCTCTGGAAGAAAGCTTGTTAAATGTAAAGGTGAATCTCTAAGTATATAAATTTTTGCATTATAGTGTATTTAAAAATATATGCCAAAAAAGAAATAAAAGTATATGTCTCAATAGAAATACAAAAGATTCATTGAAAATATATATTAAATTGTTGTGGATTAATATTGTATGAGTTGGTTAGAAGAACTAGAACATACACTTCTTGAGAGTTGTTGTGCTTTAGTTTTCTCATGTGTAAAATGGGGGGATGATGATGTTGCGTAACTCTGTTACCACATGGAAAGTGACACATAGTAAGCACTCAGTACGTGAAAGCTATTACTGTTGCTGCTGGTATTATTATCACTACCATTATTATGTAGGGAAATTTAGAACTAAAATTAATACAAGTCATACTAATACCTTATATTTATCTTTTTTCTTTTAGGTTCTTGGTTGGGTATAAGAACCTTATATACTTACCAACAGCCTTTCTGCTAAGTTCTATTTTTTGGATATTTATGACTTGGTTCATCTTATTTTTTCCTGATATCCTTTAAGCATCAATTTTGATGCATATCTCATTTTGCCTTTAAAAAAGAGTAATGTCATTGTTAGGAATTTAGGTACTAGAAAAGACCTAGGGAATGCAACTTATATTTGCATTCATTTAATGGTTCTGGATGAAGATGTTTAATGTTGAAAATCTACTTAATTCGAAAAGTAGTCTCAGAGTACATTATGGAAACGGTAAGTATCTAGTATTTATTACTCATAGGAGGGGAACAGTAGAATGTATTATTGTTTTACTTGTACTATTGGATTGTCTTGAGATTCCTTCAAGGTCAGATGTTTCTCATAACTTGGTCAGCAGTTACAGTTAATTTTAATACATTTTCTGAGTGCCAAGGTGGACTGCATGAAAGGGATACTGGGGAAAATATGGCTTCCTCAGTAATGGTAAGTGTTAGCGGTATTATCTAAGGCAATGATTCTTAATCCACAGTAAAAATAAATTTGCCACTCAACATATATGTAAAACAAAGACAGTACTCCTAATGTACGCTTTACCCTATGGTGTTATTTCATCCCATTTCCTTTTTAAAAAATTTTAATCATGGCCCATTTAATTCTTTCATGATCCACTAATGAATAGCAGCCTGAGATGAAAACAGAAACAAAAAAAAAACTCATTTAGGGAATAGGTTTATTACTTAAGGATCAGGGCCCAGGACCAAGTCCAACTTAGGGGTTTATTGTTCTCTTAGTGTTGGCCAAGTCCTGTCACCTAGAAATGGGGAGAGGGGTTACTTGGGCTCTAACCATTTATGACTTCAGGTGGGTGGAAGGCATTTTCAATCTTCCCACCTCTTGCCAGACTCCCTTCTTCCCTTCCAAGGAAGCTCTGATAGCCTTGCTTTGCTTATGGAGTAGGAGAAGAAGGAATGTTGTAGATAGAAATATACCTTTTAGTGTATTCCTTTAAACTTCCACGTTACTTCTCTAGCATTTCCAAAAAGAAAGAACAGAGTGTTTATGGGAGACTTACATAAACTGAATTTAAGAATATTTTTTCCATAGGAATAAATGTGAAATGAGTTGGCCATATGAGTTCTCAAAGTACATATGTCTACATCCATTATAGCATGTTTTTGCTTTAATTCTCCTTTTTATTTTTGAGCATTATCTCTAATATTTTTCAGATTTCTTTAAATGAATGGCATGGCCAACTGGCTTTTTTCAGATTTTATTATCTCTTCTTTGTCTCATAATTACTGATTTGGTGGCAGTTTTTTAAGCACTAGCCTTATCACCACCACTTAATAAAGGCTTGGATGATATTATTATTACGATAGAAAAATACATGATATTATAAGTAGTCATGAGTGCATCAAATAACAGCACAGGATACAACAAAATCACTTGCAGAAGACCCAAGGCTCATAAATTCTAGGGTAATTGACATGATACAGAGGAAAGAAAGATAGCTGATATTTTTGTTTATCAATCCATATGGCAGTGGAATAAAACAGTTTTAAAAATGTGTTCTGTGATAAATTTTCGAAATTTGAGAAACATGTCAGATTTTGCACAAAGCTTTTTACATTGAATTATTTCAAATTTGTAGAATCAAAATTAACAAAAGAGAACTGATTTCCATAGCTAGACAGAATCTTAAGATGTTGGAATCAACAAGTTGGACTATTTTATTTGCTTGTACAACCTAAAACCATTTGTTCTAGGCAACCATATGAACCTGCTACTTGTGAGGGCATGTAAGTCAATAGGTGGCATACTTCACCATCAGAACAATGTTCTTCACCCTAAATTTTAAATCTTGGAACTGCCTTGTGGATGAACTGAGATGCTGCCCTGGGTTTAAACTAGCTTTGTCTCAGGCTGCCATCTGGATTGAATAAGGGCATCTGCTTCCATAGATACTGGCCTATTAGGGGAAGATGTTCTGGGGCACTATGGAATAAGACAAAACGATTTTGAGTTTTAGCTGTTTTTCAGACTAGTTATGTACCATTGGGGCAAGGTACATAATTTCACCAAGCCTTAGTTTTTCTGTAAATTGGAGATAACAGAAACAAACTCATGGTGTGGCTGCAAGGATTACTATGAAGTGCTCATGAGAGTCCCCATGGCAAAATTGGTGTTCTATAAATATACCTAATATTTTGTTATTAGTTATTCTTATGAATAAAATCTAGATGGAAGGCTGCATGTTGAAACTAATTTCAGGGGCAATTCTAGGTTGGCTTCTAAGATGGTCAGTTTCTTTTGGTACCTTTTATAAGTTCAGCAAGTAATGTCTTTGGCTTTTATGAGGGGGAATTGAGTACAATAAAATAGGACCTGACTGATGAATTTGAAGGTAAAATTCAAATCAGGAGATAAATGGTGGATCTCTGAATATTACGTTTGTGATATTGGCTGTAACTGAGTTAAATTTAAGAGGGATAAATACATGTAAAGTCCCATACTGAGTTTCAGAAAATCAGCTGTACAAGTGCATGTTATGGTGAGCTATGACATAGCTTCCGGTCAAGTGCAAAGGAACCAGGAGCTTTGACTAAATGCTCAGTGTGGCTAGTGATGCAGCTGTCAAGGAAGCGAGTATATTCTCACATAATATTACAAGGATTTCAGTGTCCAAGCAAAAGACAACAGCAGCTTCTCTGTTCTCTGCACTGGTGTTTGCTCTGTTTTGAATTATATCCTTTTAAAAGAGAGAATGATAAACGGGAGCATGAACAGAGGAACATGACCAGGAAACTGTTAAATAAGGACAGTGTTGCTATTTATCTTGGAAGTATGATCACTGTCTTCCAATTTCAAGTGTTTGGAAGTCTATCATTTGGAAGCCAATGCACTATAACGAATGGGCACTCAATAAAAATGTATTGAACAAATGAGAGGATAAGCTTATGTAGATTAGATCTAAAAGACAGCTACAGTGCAGATCTAAAGGATCTAATGAATCAAAATCAGTTGGTTGAAGTTAGAGAAAGGCAAATTTTAGCTCCATTTTGAGAGACTTAACTGCAAAAGTGTTACCAGCTTACTGGGAAGGCTGATGTGTCTGTAAACTATAGTCCAAGGTCTGAGTGCCATAAAAGCATTCTTTTTTTTTTTTTTTTTTTTAGACGGAGTCTCACTCTGTCGCCCGGGCTGGAGTGCAGTGGCCGGATCTCAGCTCACTGCAAGCTCCGCCTCCCTGGTTCACGCCATTCTCCTGCCTCAGCCTCCGGAGTAGCTGGGACTACAGGCGCCCGCCACCTCGCCCGGCTAGTTTTTTGTATTTTTTAGTAGAGACGGGGTTTCACCGTGTTAGCCAGGATGGTCTCGATCTCCTGACCTCGTGATCCGCCCGTCTCGGCCTCCCAAAGTGCTGGGATTACAGGCTTGAGCCACCGCGCCCGGCCAAAAGCATTCTTAAATTCAGGGAAGGGAGAGAATCATTCTCTCTAGGGAATCAGAAAAGATTCCAAGGAAGGAGGGAAAATATAAGTTAGGTTTTAATGGCAGTTAGGACTTGGACACCCTTAAAGTGTGGTTTTAGAAGAAAATGAGAGGAAGTAGGGGACATTTTAGGTCAGTGAACCACACTGACAAGGGCACCGAAGCAAGGAATGTCTTCAGCTTTTATGTGAGGTGATAGGGTGCAATTCACTTCACTTGGAGAGTGGGGATACAGTGATTCCCCTGCCATTTGTTTTGTAAGTTAACCAAAATAGGAGCCAAAAATTCAGTCAGCTCAGCGTGCAGGATCATTGCATTATGAAACTGAAGGTATTTTTGAGAACTGAACGTACATATTTTTGAGTTATATGTGTCGATCAGGATTTCATAAAAAAATTGTGATGTGATTCTTTAACAAAGGATCTTGCCCTATGTACCTTTAATTCTTTCTGCAAACATGTACCTAATATATAGGGAAATACTTTTATTTGGAATCTCTGAATCAACAGAGTTGTTTCTTTGAATGATTTTATTAATTCATTCTAAGTAAATGTTACAATTGAATTTTACACAACTTCCCTGGACTCAACTCTTTCTTAAAGCTAGGCCCACCTGCAGATGAACTGTGATAAATTAAGCCAACAAGATTTATTCCTGCTTGTCTTAACCAGATGTGGTTGTGCTGTCTTTGTGGGTTAGAGCAGGGCTTCTTAAATTTTAATGCACATGTTGAAGCCCCTGGGGATTAAAACCCAGAGTCTGGTTCTGTAGGTCTAGGGTGGGGCCTGAAGTTCTACTTTTCTAACAGGCTCCCAGGTGAAGTTGTGTCTGCAGGTCTTTGGACAACACTTTGAATAGAAAGGGTTTAGAGCATTTTATAGTCACTTTTTCCACATTGAAGTTTGGCACAGGGTAGCACGGCAGAACCTTGGAAGGTGGAGACAGTTACTTTGTCAATAATTATTTCAATTGGGCAAGGACAGTTGGTTTATTTCTGGTCTTACTGATTTGCTGCTGCATGTTCATTTGTCATTCCTTGGAGCAAAATTTTACTTATTATACAGATAATTTGTATCACCTTAAAAACATTTCAATGCAGATAACATTTATCCATGAAACACTTTATCATAATTTATCCATAATATATGACTTTCCCTAATAATATGTGATATGTAATCATTTCAAAAGGAGAGCAGTTTGTCTCTAAATTAACTCAGCCTAATAAAAGGATTTGTTACTAAACTTTCAGTGGGAAACTTCTGCAAACATGTATCTAATATATAGGGAAATACTTTTATTTGGAATCTCTGAATCAAGAGGGTTGTTTCTTTGAATGATTTTGCTAAAATGACCAAAGAATATTTTTCCAGATGCTCACAGGAGAGCCACAATTACACCATTAGAGATAAATTTATTTGGTCTTAAGTGTTTGTCACTTTTCAGGATGTTCCTCATAAGTTGCAACTATTCCTATCAGTATTTAATATGAGCTTCAACTAATAAGGAAGCATTAATTATTAGCCAAGTAGGAACAAATTCCAGTAGGATTAGAACATAGGATGGGAACAGGTTTAGGGGCGGGGACATGTATACATAAGGAAGGTGAAGTTCTTAGGCGCCAATGATGAAATTTGCTTACGTGATAATTATATTATTTTTAAAGGAAGTTTGGTATATTCCTTAACTTGGCTTTAACATTTAGCAGGAGCCCCTTTCTATTTCAGCTTCATTTTCAGCATAGTAGCCTTTCTATACTTTTTCTATAAGACTTGGGCAACTGATCCAGGCTTCACTAAGGCTTCTGAAGAAGAAAAGAAAGTGGTGAGATTTCTTTGTTACTGATATTTTTAATAGGAGAGTTTGTAAACTTTAGAAAGTCACGTATGCAGATGTGTTGCTTTTTGTTATGGCTGCATAACATGTGGGGTGATATAGCAAAAATTAGATTTCCACTCTAGTTTTAAGACATATTTTTATTTTCTGTTAAAGTAATACCCAACCAAGAGTTTTTCAGATGTGATTCCTTTTAGGAATATGATCTCCTGCTTCCTTGTAATAACATTTTCATAATGGTCATTTAGCTTACATTTCCCCACTTAATAAATGGAGAGTAACTAGTCAGTGACCAGGAAGAGTCCTTCTGTTTATTAGCTGAGGAAACGCCCCTTCTCTTCCTCAAATGTGAAGTTGTCAGATGACGTGGCATGTTTTCCGTTGCTCATGAATGTTTAGAAGTTGGAGAATGTTGTCTGTTACCTAAAGCCAGTGTTCCTGAAAGACTCAGCCCTTGGTGCTTGTAACTTTCAGTTTTGATGTATACTGGTGGGTTTTTCTTTTTTAATGGGTGTGTATATGTGCATATTTATTTTTCTCTAGCAGATCGTAACTGTGAGATGATTGCCATTCACAGAGATGAGGTGATAGGCGGGAGTGATGGGGTGGTATAATTTTTACGCATCATAATTTATTAGCTGTTGGTTGAAAATGCAACCTTGAAGAGTCACCTCATTTCAAGCACAGAATGATTTGGTGGCAAGTATTCCAAATTGCTTTTCTAACTACTTCAGCTTGGAGCGAGAGCTGTGAGAATGGTATATAACTGTACATAATACATTTTCCAATAAAAAGTGATAATAGGTCAAACTTCATGTCTTTCAGAATATCATCACCCTTGCAGAAACTGGCTCTCTGGACTTTAGAACATTTTGTACATCATGTCTTGTGAGTTTTTTCTTTATAATTTTTTTCCATAGTGAGAGCAAATTCTTGGTAATGTTGCTCATGTAAGCATTTGTCAGATCTTCATGGTATATTTATACACCTTTGTTTTTACCCATTTCTAATTTTACATTCCTGTCTGAACAGCTTTTTGTCTTGAACATATGGAAGAATGATGTTTATAATCTCTTGAAGTTGTCTGTGGTTACATCTCTCTGTGGATTATCCATTGTGTGTTTTATTTGCTTTTCTCTGTCATGAAGCATATATTAGAACTAACTTCAAATCAGAGGCTCATATTGACCTTAGAAACCACTTAGTGAAACCTCTCATTTTGCAATTGAGGAATCAAGGGAGGAAGTAAATTCTCCCAAATTATTGGTGCCGCTAAAAATGGAACTTGGGTTTCCTTCCCTTAGTTCTGTGCTTATTTTGCTCTGTGGTACTGCCTCATTTCCACTTAGCCAGTGTGAACAGGCTCTGGAATTCAGATCCCACTGAGTGATGTCCTAATCAAAGTAGACATATGGAAGTAAATACTAATAAGGCATTCCACAGCCTCTGTGTGAATTGATGGTCTGTTTAGGATTTGTGCCAATGCCTTTGTGACCTCAAGTTAAAATTTTGCTTGTGATTTGTTACCACTTTGAGACACTGGTTTTTGCTTAGGCCTATCTTAATTGCCCACTTAGGTAAGGAAGCCATTAAGGTCACTCCATTGCCATGTATGCAACTCCTGTGTGGCTCGATATGATCAACACTGCCTGTGGACTGGACGGTGCATAGGTGAGAGATTTAATTTTTCAATTACTACTATGAAGTTAAGCATATGTTTAGTTATGACTCGCAGAAAAAGTGGAAGGGCATCCTAGGGCTCCATTTTCAATATTCCAATAGGAATGAGCCCGTACATCATTATTATGCTACAGGTAACATAGTATTTGCACATGCATCATTCTGTTTGGTAGCCATAGGCCTGTGAAGTAGACAGAAGAGGTATTATCTCCATATTACTTGTAAAAACGCTAGATCAGAGAAGTTAAATCACTTAACTTACAGTGACACAACTAGTAATATGTAAACCTAGGTCTCCTGAGTCCAATAGGTGTTGTTCCTTCTGCCGGGTTTTGCTGCTTCAGGAGAAGGTTGGACCATGATGTAGTAGCTGAGGAGCATTTGTGTCATTAGCACTGAAATGCTTCCATCTCCAGCATTGAGAAGGCAGCTTGTGCAAAAGAAGACTTAGTTGCCTAGCCCTTCCCGCTTCCCTTCTGTAGAAGTTTCTCAGATTGTGGGTTGCCACTCTTTGCATGTCCAGTAGCAACGTGTAAATTTATTGCTGCTCCTCATATTCGTTTTTTGTGTTCCCCCTGATTAAGTCAATCCTTGATATTCAGAAGTGGTGCTTTTACAAACATGTTACATGGAAGGAGGAAAGATACAGGGTATGATTAGTCCAAAATCCTGCCTGGTTCGCTTCCTTCCATCACAGGATAGGACAGCCTAGAGCAGTGTTTGCTTAGTTAACTTTATTCTATTCCAGAAGTTTTACTTTTACAAACATGTTACATGGAAGGAAGAAAAAGACTGTATGATTTGTCTAAATTCCTGCCTGTTCCTTTTCCTTCCATCATAGGATAGGCCAGCCTAGAGCAGTGTTTGCCTAGTTAACTTTATTCTATTCCAAAAAAGTATCTTCTTTTAAGTAAGTAATGAATAAATAATAGTTCAGTTAACATGGACAGTTGACTGTGACATATCAGAAATGTGTGGTTTGATTTAATGGTACTTAAAAGCAAAACAACAGCTTTATTTCTATTTTACTTTGCTGAAGACTTTTGACAGGAAAGTGGTTAAGGAGGTCTTATGTTGAAAATCAGAAGAAATGAAAATATTAAGTATTTTTTTTTCTTTTTTCTTTAGGTTTTGGCAATCATCACTATTACATATTCTTCTTGTTTTTCCTTTCCATGGTATGTGGCTGGATTATATATGGATCTTTCATCTGTAAGTGTAAATTTTTCTTACGACAAGCACATACACCTACACCCATTTCTACTTTTCCTTGTAAACCCTTGGATATCACATTCTGGCTGGGTGACTACAAACCATACCCCTAATAAGAACAAAGCAAATGCCTCTAAGATTCCCTCAGCATTGGGAAGCTGCAAGAAATACAAGATGAGGTTATTTCTCAGTACTTTAGGAAAAAAATGTGATAAATTTGAGAAGTGGTCAAAAATAGAAATTCATTTAAGGCAAATACAGATTTGCTCCCCAGTGAAGAGGGAAAGTCAGTTGCTGAAGTACAAAGTAGGAGGTGATAAGTAAATAAAAAAATTTAAAAAAAGTCAGTGGTAGAGAGGTTGGGGGATAGTTGTCCAGTCATTAAGGAAGAAACCTCTGAAAGCACATGCCATTTGGTAAGTATCAGGTTGAAACTGAAAACTGATGGGAATACTAACAGTTAAAAGGTTGGAAATAGTAACTTGGAAGAAAACATTAGATCACTTATTCTGTGGCCCTGAGGAATGAAAAAAGCTTTCAGTAGCAGTTTAAAAGAGTATATAGGGTCTCACATAGGGAATGACAGCCAGCTGTTCTGAGGTGGTTGACTAAGAAGGACAGGGTTTAAATTGAAGCAAGAAAGATTTTGGCTATCTCTTAAGAATTGCATGATTACGTTTTTCAGACCTTGGAAATAGGTTACCTAACTGGAAAAAACCTATGGTGTTTGTAGTTTATTTATTTGGACTTTAACTGTTTATTATTTATTTGTTTTGAAGGCTTTGGGAGAATTGGGCTCTAAACACAGAGGCTTCACTTCTAATCTGTTTCCATCCACCCTCTTGTTATGTTCTTGGTCAAATCTTAGACTTTACCAGTAGAGTACTGGTTTGTTGCTTGAGCTGAAGTCTGGGGTAATTCCGAAAGACATTAAGAATGTTTTTTTCCCCTTAGCATCCTAAGCCCAGTACACATACACTTTTTTCCTCTCTTTCTCTCTTCTGTGTCTCTGTCTCTCTTTAGTTTAAAATTTTTGTTAGTTTTCGAAAGGCAATTCTTTGTACACTTGCCCCCCCAGCTTCCCAGTTTCCCTCCCTGGAAATATCAAGTATTACAAATTTTGTTTTGTTTGGGGTTTCATTTTTAGAGATTATTAACTAGCATCTATGTGTAATGAGTTATTTTTTGCCCTGCCATAGGCATGGAGGGCTTCAGTTACCTTGTCAGACCCTTTCCTACCTGATGCCTTGGGTGTCTTTGATCAGTAGGCAATGCTTTTGTAGCTAAATATAACTGTCACCATGTTAAATAGGTCTAATAGAAGGCTGTAATCTCTGAGCTCAGTTCTTGCCAAAGGCCACCAGTAACCCCGAGCATTCTATTTTTATTTTAATTAATTTTAATTTTTTTTTTGTTTTTTGCTTATTTATTTACATATTTTTGGAGACAGGGTCTCACTCTGTTGCTGAGACTGGAATGCAGCGGCACAATCATGGCTCACTGCAGCCTCAAGTTTTTGATCTCAAGTGATCCTCCTACCTTGGCCTCCCAAATAGCTGGGACTACGGTGCCTGTCACCATGTCCAGTTAATTTTTAAATTTTTTGTGGAGATGGCATCTTCACCATGTTGTCCAGGCTGGTCTTAAGCTCCACGCCTCAAGTGATTCTCTTGCCTCAGCTTCCCAAAGTGCCGGGATTACAAACATGAAGTACTGCACCTGCCAGCATTCGATTTTTAAAACTTCTTAGGTTATGTCTTATGGTGTAAAAAATAAAAGAGTTTTTGACAGTGCTTGTTTCTACTGAGAAAGCTTCCTTTCAAAGCCTGACAGTAAAGCATATTCCTGGAAAACCTTTGTAAGTTGGCACATGGACCAACTTGTCTCTTGGACTGAATCCTATGGGAGAAGAGCCAGAGTTTACACCTCTCCTGCCTCTCCTCTCTTCTCTCTCTTCACTAAAAATAGTCACCTTTGTTTGGCATCTATGACCAGCATAAGACTGTATTGATAAGGACAGAAGCGATTTTTCATCACATTCAGTCTTTCCAAGTTAGTTTTTTATTACACATGTTGATTCTTCTCTCCTCTTTGTCTTTTTTCTCTGGCTGTGAACCAATTTTCATATTACATTTTGTTTCATAAGAACAGTCCCACCTTATATTCACTTACAACTGTATAAACTAACTGAGTGTATTTTGTTACCGTTATTCCATTTACATTCCAGCAATATTTCTTTACACTGAATGAGGGCATTGTGTCATTTATTATTATTTCACAGACAAAACATGAACTTGTGCTCCATTTCTCTAATGAGGCCTCACTGTCATCCCTCCTCCCTTGTTTACCATTAATGCTGTATTACTAGAGCCCTGCTCTATACTCTCCTTCTCATGTGATCCGATAGCTGCTACTTCTGTACAGCCTCCATCCATTTCATCTTTTGTAAGATCTGTTTACAAGGTGGACAGTAAGTGACTCCAAAAGTGTCCTCTTCTACAAGTTACAGAAAGAAATACTGTAGATTACCATCAGGAAGAGCTCTGTAACTGTCAGAGCCATCTAAAGATGAAAATGATTGACTTGGAATGATATGAGTTCCCTACCATTAGCCACTGGCCAGCTGATAAGAATGTATTAGCACAAATTAAAGTGTTGCATTGCATAAGATAATGTATATGACAACTTGCTGTCATATCTTTGATATTAAATCTGAAAACCAGTATTCTGAAAACTTCAGTGTGAGATCATGCTGTGTTATCAAAAGAATTCCCAGAAGGGAGCAGTAGAAATCCATAAACTGAAAGAAAATAGACATTCTTTCCCACTCAACAGCTGTTTTCTCCACCTACTGTTGGAAATTATATTCTTTTTTGTGATATCAGGTGCATGAGATGCATCTTTCTTTGCTGTCCTAATGAGATGCTCTAGAGAGAGTGTAATTTGCCTTAACTTGTACCTTGATTGCTACTCTGTGATGATTGCTCTTAGAATGCTTCTGGCATATATTCATGAAAGATGGTTGGGAATCAGAGACTTAAAGAGAAAAAAAAAAAGCAGACAAAAAAAGTAGATTTTTAGGATTTAAATGGACAGTTGACAGGAAAGTCATGGACTCATTTTCTTCCTGTCCCTGGAGTTCTTCAGAGCAGCATTGGAAAAATGTCCAAAACTATTTCTCAAATTGTCAGAGGCATTTATGAAACCTCAAAGTGCAAATCGACAGAACTCTCTTTTAAAAATAATTCGCCCTTTATGCATGGCCAGGGTGCCTGTAAAAGTCATTGAATTTACATAACCTTGAAGATCTGTTCCCTTGTTTCTGCTGCTTCCTGTGTGTATTTCTCCTTACTGCTGCTCCTACCTACACGGGTTAGGAGGTTAGTATGAAAGGCCATAGTAAAGTTCTTTAATTGGCACACCTGGGGAGAAACTGAGCTGTGACAATCTGAGTTTTGCTCTATATTCTTTTCCCAGGAGTGTCTGTCTTGTGAGTCTCTTCATCTGGCCTTTCTTCCTCTGCAGATTTAGTTATGGTGTCAGTGCAGAAGTATACCCATGCCTAGCTCCCTGCATGCTATTAGATTGTATTCTGATGACATCTAGGTGCTTACGGGATATCTTGTGCCCGCAGCAATGGCCGGTTCATCTGAACCCTTAATAAGAGTTTATATTCAGTCCTGTAATAGACCTATAGTTGCTATAAACATGAATACGGTAGGGAATGTTCTGAACAAATTATTAACTTCAGGCTAGTGTATCTTATGCTGAATGCTGATTTTAGTAAAGATTTTATGGACCCTTTTTGTTGTTCCTTCACTGTCACCTACTTATACAGTGTTATCATAGCCTCGATTAACATTAAGCCACCATTTTGTCATCTTTAGTTTTTGAGCTGTCATGTGGAAAATGAAACCCTAAAATTGAATCATGATCTGTGCCATACTTTCTCTTCTCCCTACACAGAACTGCAGTGATTTTATCTTCTTGGAGACTGATAACTAGTTTATTGCCTTTTTTTTTTTGATGAATTCACAGATTGGTCCAATCATTGTGCCACAACATTCAAAGAAGATGGATTATGGACTTACCTCAATCAGATTGTGGCTTGTTCCCCTTGGGTTTTATATATCTTGATGCTAGCAACTTTCCATTTCTCATGGTCAACATTTTTATTATTAAATCAACTCTTTCAGGTATTTATTTCTCTTCTTATAATGGCTTTGAGTAAAATTTCCAAAACTTGTAGTGAGATAGACTTGAATTTAAAATCAGAAGATGTACATTATGTTTTTACCTCTGGCACTGACTCTGTGGGTCTAGCCGTGTCATTTAACCACACTTGAATTTCAGGTATTTTGTCTGTAAAATGAGGACAATAATGCCTATCTACTACATTAAACCACAAAATGGTTTAAAGGTTAGCATAATAAATTATTAGTTTAACCTAAGAGTTACCTAATCTGACCTCTTTATTTTATAGATAGAAGTACAGAAAGGTTAAATTGAATTGCTCAAGGTCACCCAGTGTGAGGCAAAATCAGAACTGGAAACTTAGGTCTTCTGACAGTCCCATTCAAGGGCTTTTTCCATTGTACAGTTAAATTATATGTTGTGTGTAAGCATACTATAAGCTGTAAACCATCATGCAAACATGAGAAGATTGTTTTCCCTCAGTTTTTCCAACCCTGTTACCTTTATTACTATGCAGTGTTTAAATGGATGAGAGTGGAAAGAAATGAAAAATACATCACTAACCAATGGTCATAGTAATTACATTTTCAGAGAAGGCCATGGCCATTAGAAAGTTCAAGCTCCAGGGCAGTAGTCACCTTCAGCTTTCTCCAAAGCTTTAGTCCCTTCCCTGCTGCCTTCCAACCCCTATGAGCCTAACCTAATTCTCATTATTGCTGTGTCCTGCCCACGTGGAATGGGAAGCAGGTGGTCATCAGTCTGAATCAATTACTATAAGACCTCAGAAAATTAGAGCATTACTCAACCAAAGCAAAGTGTATTTCACTTTTATGGGAAAGTAATCAATCTCAAAATAATACTAATGATAATAGTAACAAGAAGAGAAGGAAGGGAGGGAGGGAAAAAGAAAGAAATTAAAGAGAAAAAAGAAAAAGAAAAAAATGTTTAGGGATGAAATTGAGTTAATAATATTGACTAAACTGAGGTTTCTGAACATTCCTCTCAATCTCCTATCACTCTGACATCAATAGACTCCGGCAGCAAGAATAGATACTAGCATCTGTGATAATATTATCATTTATAATACCTAGTATTTATAATGCTTTGAGACATCATTTCTAATTATCTTTCTTTTTTTCTGGAATCTTAGAATAAATACAAGTATATGAGGTGATAATATCCTTAAATTTTTAGAAAAAGGTCAGTAAGGCAAAAAATGGACTCAAAGTTTCAGATAATTTCAAAAGGAAGAATTCAGAACAAAGCTGTTTTCTTAATGAACAAAACAATCCAGTTCTTTGAAAACATTTGTTTCCTAAGTGCTCCCGGTAGTCGTAGCTTTGACTGTAGCAAGTCAAGCTAAGTGTTTAGGTGTTGGTTAGGAGCATGGGCTTTATTCTCACACTGACCAAGGAGTCAGTCCCAGCTCTCCCACTCTAAGCTGTGTGGCCTTGAATCAGTTACTTCATCTCTCTAATCCTCTGCATTAGGTATTTGATTTTATTTATTTATTTATTTATTTATTTAATTTTTTGAGGTAGAGTTTTACTCTTTTGCCCATGGTGGAGTGCAGTGGCAGGATCTTGGCTCACTGCAACCTCCACCTTCCCGTTTCAAGTGATTCTCCTGCCTCAGCCTCCCAAGTTGCTGGGATTACAGGTGCCCGCCACTACGCCCGGCTAATTTTTGTGTTTTTAGTAGAGATAGGGTTTCACCACGTTGGCCAGGCTGCTGTCGAACTCCTGACCTCATGATCCACCCGCCTCGGCCTCCCAAAGCACTGGGGTTACAGGCATGAGCCACTGCACCCTGCTGCGTTAGGTATTTTAAATAGATTGTCTCAAATCCTTAAAAAATATGATGAGGGTGGTATGATGAGCTATTTTACAGATAAGGAACTTGAGGTTTAAATGAGATGACTCTGAATGGTTATGGTTTTTCATGATTTAAGAATTTTTAAGTTACCTTAATTCTCAGTCTTCCCCACGTTTTTGGAATTAAATGTTCTTCAGATTAACTTTTTCTTTGACCCTTTTCAAGGAGATACTAAAGAGAGCACACAAGTTGAGATAATTGCAATAACACTGATCTTATATTGTTTTATCTAAAAGTTGCACACTGAATGTGCTGAAAATTAAACATTACCATATGCCATAGCTTGAATTAATATAGCAGTTATTTCACAACTCTAAGTCAATGTATAGTTCTTTCTTGAAGGTTAATAAAAATTAGACAATTAAACAATTACAAAATGCCCAGCTACTAAATTTATATGGGAGACTATAGTTTAAGGCTGCTGCATCTCTGCATCACCATGATCGTTGATTAGAAAACTGGGGGATATTGTCTTTAGGGGACTACTGAATGTTTGCCAGTGTCCTGTGATGTACTGCTAAGAGTGGTGGAGCTACGATGTGGTATTTTTCATGTACCTTCCACCCTTCTTTTTCAGATTGCCTTTCTGGGCCTGACCTCCCATGAGAGAATCAGCCTGCTGAAGCAGAGCAAGCATATGAAACAGACGTTGTCCCTCAGGAAGACACCATACAAGTAAATGAGACCTGTTTTGGACACTGAGTCCTGTGGAAGATCCCTAGTCACTGGTTTCCTAAGCTGTTGCCACTGCCCATGGCCTTGTTGCTGTTCTTTAACTTGCCTTCTAGTACAGTTGATCCTCCTTTTCTTAGAGAAGATTTAGTGATGGGGTGAGTGGTAAAGTCATGAGCCCCAAGGTGGTAAGAATTTGAGAGTTAGTTTACTGGACACAGCACAAATAGTAAGTGACTTTGAAGTTTTGCCAAAGTGGGGAATCTCTCCAGTCAAGCCACATGGTCACAAGGTTGTTTGTTGCTGGCGTGGAATCGATGTGAGATAATTAAGCGTATGGCTGAGGGAGCCAGCCACAAGGTGCTCTGTAGAAAGTGTTTGCTTGTGTGCTTTGCCAGGATTTTCAGCCTGGCTTTCTATCACCAGTAATTCTTCTAGCCCTATGTTGAATGTGCCCACTTGTACCAGGGAGAAGCCAATTTTTCAGGTTTGGATTTGTTCCCCCTGGAGCATTTGGTTGTATGAAACACGTTTTCAGTTGAAAATGAGAGTATGTGTAGAAAGACCTTTGTCTTATGATATGAAAGATCGGGCTTTGAAGCTTATCTCCCTGCCACTTATGGCAGGGTCTTGGAAACTGGGAGTGCTGCAGAGGTGACCCAGAGCCCTCTGGGGATTTGAACGCTCGCTGCATATCTCATGAGCAGTCTATTTTAAAGCGTGCTCTTGGTACAAGATGAAACTGTTAGGCTGTTAGACAAGGGGATCAGAGACTGCGATATGACTACAATGTGTATTTAGGAGAGGAGAGAAATTGACTTAATTGGGAAGAGATGGCTAAAGTAATGGGGAGTGGAGAGGAGTGTAAACTTGTGATGATAGTTTCACACTGACAGTGATAATAAAGTCTCTTTCTTTGTAGCTTAACCAGAGGAATAAATATTTACTCCACTAAACTGTGGAAGCATGTGATAGAGTTGGAATTTGAAGCTGAGCCTTGAGAGATGTGGGGCAGGGTACAATGGAGTTGGGAGGGAGGAAGGGCATTCCAAGCCCTAGCGAAGAGTCTGAATAGAGGGACACATGAGAGCTCTGGAGCACGTTTGCTGAGTGATGGCAGCATCAACTAGAGGAACTCAACGGAAAACCTGAGTCCCGCCCAAACCAAAGATTTTACTTGTTTTCCTCCCCTAAGTTACTTTTACTCCATACAGTAGTCACCCTTTCTCCATGAGGGATATGTTCCAAGAACTCCAATGGATGCCTGAAACTGCAGATAGTACTGAACTCTATATATACCATGTTCTTTAAGTCTGATAACCCAACAGGCAGGTAGTGTAGACAGAGTGGAAACACCAGCCAAAGGGATGATTTATGTCCCAGGTGGACAGAGCTGGATGGCGTGAGATTTCATCATGCTCCTCAGAATGGCAGGCAATTTAAAGCTTATTAATTGTTTATTTCTGGAATTTTTCATTTTAATATTTTTGGGCTGCTGTTGACCACAGGTAACTGAAACTGAAACCAAGGGGAAGGGGACACTAACTAGCTTTTGAGCCAGGCCCTGTAAATTTCTAGCATGCGTCCCCACTGCCACCCCATCAACTCTACATAGCCCTCTTCCCAGGAAGTTGCCCTCTGAGTAGTGTTGGTCCTTTAGTGGCAGCAATGCCATCATCCCCATGCAGAACACAATCTTCTAAACGCAGTCATCCCCATGGACAGGTGTGTTTTGATGTGTGTAAGGGATTGGGTTGGGCACTGAAAAGATAGAGCATATGCATAAAAATGAGCATTTCTCGTAACTGGAATAGGTAGTAGTACTTCCGAAATTTAATGGAGAAAAAATGATGCCTAAGACAGTGTAGTCAGGAAAGCTCCAGTGGAAATGTGGACGTTGGCCTGGGCCTTGAGAACTGGTGGGACTTGAAAGGATAAGGGGGTTCCTGAGCTAAGTGTAGAGCAGTGTGCGTTTCAGGCCCATACAGCTATGATTGTGGGAAAAACAGAGCCAGAGTAGCTGGAGCAGGAGATTTATAAAGATGCACCGGGAGCTAGAACTTGAGGGATACACTGTACAGAACCTTGAATACAAAGAGGAGGAATGTTTTTTGAGCCTCTAGGCAGAGGAGTGTCTTTAAAGGGTTTTGATTGGGAAGTGAGGCGCTCTGGCTATATCAGGGTTTTTGGAGGACAACAGTCTGCAATATGCAAGATGAATTAAAAGGAATTGAGACAGAGAATTCCTTTAGAGAGTTACTTACAAGGTTTAGGGAAAATCCCATCTTGTTGATTACAGTTGTTCTGGCCTATGTGGCCTTTGAGGTAATCGGGGTCTGAATTAGGGAAGTAGGAATAGAAAGAAAGAAACTTATTGATGTCAGTGGCCAGTCCATTAAGTGGGGAATCCAAAATGAAGTGATGACGAAAAACCCAATTAAGTTGCTGAGCAGAAGCCAGGAATCTCAAAATACAGATTCAGGTCCAGAAATAGGCTTCAGTTTTAAGGTCCCAGAAGCCCAGGAACTATCTGATTTACCCCTGGATTTCTAAAGGACATTGTACGTTACAGATTCTCCATGAATGTTTGTCAAGCTACACAGGAAATATAGTAAGACATAGTCTCTTTTTTTTTTTCTTGGCAGCCTTGGATTCATGCAGAACCTGGCAGATTTCTTTCAGTGTGGCTGCTTTGGCTTGGTGAAGCCCTGTGTGGTAGATTGGACATCGCAGTACACCATGGTCTTTCACCCAGCCAGGGAGAAGGTTCTTCGCTCAGTATGAAGAAAAGCAACCCAAAACTCTCAATCTGATTTGTTTTTGTTTATGTTGATGCCCTATAGTTTGAAAGTAATGTAAAGATTTAGAGTTCACCTAAGTCCAAAGGAAAACACTGGTGGTTTTTTAAAGCCATTGGGTAAAAAAAGTTTTCAATAAAGGCACTACAGTTTTTTAGATTTAGAAAGATGGACTTTTCCAATAAATCTTGGCAGACATCTAAAAAAAAAAAACATTTTTCACAAGAAAGTGCAAGTTACTTTTTTTGGAAATAATACTCATTGATTATGGATACAATGGAGTATTTTCAGATGCTATATTGGCTGTTTCAAAATAGTACTATTCTTTAAACTTGTAATTTTTTGCTAAGTTATTTGTCTTTGTTGTATCTATAAATATGTAAAAACTATTTAAATAGATGTACCTGTTTTGCTTTCACACTTAATAAAAAAATTTTTTTTTGTAGTTGAGACTTGGTTTCTGACACTTAACACTTCTAGAGTCTTAAATTAAGATGTACATAGGACACAAAGAAATTAGTTCACAATTCCAGGAATGAGTTGAGATTATGATTAATACCAGTAAGCAAGATTTAATTTGATTTTTCATCTTACTTAGAAAATAGAACATAGAAAGTCTTAAATTTTAATTACAACTTAGTAACCCCAAAATATTAGACTGGTATGACTATAATTACTAATTTCCCTTGTTCTACAGGAAATGCTAATTCAACTTTAACTCTAGTATAGTAACTCTAGTATAGTATTTATACACCCCTGGGCGTGCCACCTTCCTGCTGAACAACCTTCCTTGGGTTCCTGTTGCTCTTGGGGTAAAAGCAGAAATTCTCATTGTGCCCTACAAAGCCTTGAAGCATATGATCCTGTTTTGTTTAGCATTGCCAGTGGATCACGTTGTACTCTAATCATGTTGGCCTTTCATTTCAAAGATCCATTCTTTCTTCTACCAGAGATAAGAGATGCAGATAAGGAAACTAAAGCCAAAGAAGGTTTTATCTTCTCCAGGGTCACAGAGATACTAAATGGGGCTGCCGCTCTACAGTCCCAATCACCTAGAATATTGCGTGACACATAGTATTTGTTCAAAAAATATTAGAATTTGTTGAACCAATTTCAGGGTTTTAAGCAAGTGAGGAAGCTATCAGAATTGTGTTTGAGGACTGTGCTTCTCAATTGGGGCACAGAAGAGCTTTTTCAAGGTATATTCTTTCTCCCTTCTTCTCTTACCAGCTCCTACCAAGTTAGTATTGTGATCCAAATGGTCCAGAGACTTTAAATCAGAGTCACAGGGCCGGGGTGGGTGTCTGGGGCTCACAGTTTAAAATTTAGCTTCTCCATCTCAGCCCTTTCACATCAGTCTCTGGGGAGAGAGTGCTAGAATCCTAATGATTCTTACATGTGCACACTACTGTTTGAGAATCATTTACTTAAGGAACCTTACGTTCTCCATTCTCTACATTGTGAAAAGTTATTTTTTTAAGTTTGAGAATCACTGTTTAATTGGTATGCAGTTGTAGTGGTAAAGAGACCAGATTCTAGGGACCCTGGATTTGAATCTTTGACCTGCTAATTACTGCATAAGTTACTTTTAATCCCTTTGGGCAAATGACGTAAATCTGTAGAGCCTCAGTTTCCTCATTTGGATTATGTAGATAATAATAGTAAATACTTTGAAATGTCATTATGTGAATTAAATGTGTTAATGTTTAAAAGTGCTTAGAATTATACTTGGCATATAGTAAATGTTCAATAAATGCTGGCTATTAATTTAGAAGTCTAACAGAAAACTGATTACAGGAAAGATAAGCTAGGGGTAGAGAAATGCACCGAATCCACCCTTCCGTGCTGTGTTGTATGTTCTAGGGCTAGAATTCTGCAAGCTACAGTTTCCCTGCGAGATGACTTCCCGCTAAAGTCTGCCAGTAGACTGCAAGGAGGAGCAGAAAAGGGACTTATTTCATTCTTGCCAGCTATTCCTCTCAGTGTTGCTCCAATGGTGGCCCTTCGCCCCGCAATGACATTTGGAACCAGTGTCCAACTGTTCTTCTTCCCAAAACCTACTTCATCGTGCCCTGTTAGAAGTACTAGCAACCAGGCAGGGCTCTCTTCTTTGACATCTGACTTCTGCCCCGGGAGACTTCTTCTCTGGGCATCTGAATTATGATAACCCATCTCTTCTCTTAGTTTCCCTAGCCCCAGGAGTGGTAGCTGCCTCTAGCAATTACTATCTCTGTGTTAAGTCAGTGTGTTCCCTTTTTACTTTTTCAAAAATAACAGCACCTGTTTAGCTAATTCCCTCTACTATATTCTCTTTATTAAAATAACTAGTGTGGTTTCTATTTTTCTGGTGAAACTTGACAGATACAGAATATTAGAAATAAGCTGTTATTGATGGTCTAGGCAAGAAGTAATGAAGGCCTGAAGAAAGACGATGACAGTGGCACAGAGGAGCCCCAGCAGGCCCAGATCACTGATTGGATGCAGGGAGAAAAAGAGGAGCCAAAGATGGCTTTGAAATGTTGAACCGAATGAATGAGAGGATGAAGATGCTACTTTGAGAAATAAGGAACACAGTGTGGGGAGACTAGGTGAGGAGTTTGGTGGCTGGGATCTACTGAGTTTGAGGTACTCGCAGGCTTTCCAGTGGGAAAGTCTAGAAGGCGACTGGAAAGAGGCCAGGGCATGGATGGGAACCATCTGCGTAGATGGATAAGATTGTCACAGGGGAGAGGTAGAAAATAAATGAAAATGGAGAGTCACCTTCCTCACATGGAAAGATGTATGCTAAAAAGAGACCAAAGATAAGAACTAATGCAAACAAACAGACTAAAAAGTGTGAGAGAAAGGAGAAGGGCAGGAGTAAGAGCTTATGGAATATAGATTTAGGGAGCTAGAGAAGGAAGAAGTAACTAAAAGGAGATCAAGTAGGAGGACAACAAAGTAGTGTCAGCCAGGTGCGTTGCCACTCCTGTAATCCTAGCATTTCGGGAGGCCAAGGTGGGCAGATCACCTGAGGTCGGGAGTTTGAGACCAACCTGACCAACATGGAAAAACCCCATCTCTACTAAAAATACAAAATGAGCTGGGTGTGGTGGCACATGCCTGTAATCCCAGCTACTCGGGAGGCTGAGGCAGGAGAATCGCTTGAACCCGGGAGGTGGATGTTGCAGTGAGCCGAGATTGTGTCATTGCCCTCTAGCCTGGGCAACAAGAGTGAAACTCCATCTCAAAAAATAATAATAGTGTCATAGAATCAAGGGAGGATTCATTTCAGAGAGGAAGCAGTCAATTGGCAGGAACTAAGGAGCGACTTGAGCAGAAGTTGAGAATAGCTGACGAAAGACAAAAGAGTTTGTGATTAAGAGGTTATTAGTAGGGCCGGGTGCGGTGGGGATTGGCAAATCACTTTAGGCCAGGAGTTCGAGATCAGCCTGGCCAACATGGTGGAAACCCCATCTCTACTAAAAATACAAAAATTAGCCAGGCATGGTGGTGCGTGCCTGTAAATCCTAGCTACTCAGGAAGCTGAGGCAAGAGAATCGCTTGAACCCAGGAGGCAGAGGTTTCAGTGAGCTGAGATAGTGCCATTGCACTGTAGCCTGGGCAACAGAGCGAGACTCCATCTCAAAAAAAAAAAGAAGAGGTTATTAGTGACCTCAGTTATTAGTGGTGGTTGAGGATGGAGACTAGGGGCAAGGAAGACTAAAGAATCTAAAAGACTCTTTAGACTCTTTAGACTAAGTGAAATCTAGTATTACAGTTTGGCTCTGAAAGGAGAAAGAAGAAGGCAGTAGCTTGTGGCATAATAGCAAGGTTTAGTCTTTGTTTTATTTTAAATCCAAGACAAACCCAATCATGTTTTTCAGGGCCAGGGGAATGTGACTGTTACGCTATTTTGCCATAACTTCATTCCTTTCTTCAAATATCTATATAGCCACATTGGAGACAACAAATTTGAATCTCTTTTGCAAATATCAGGCAAAATCTTGATCATGCCCCCTGTGACTTAGGATGGACGCTGGCGCCGTGAGAGTGGAATCACTTGGATGTAGCACAGTCTATGTTTCAAGTGTGTAGTAGTCATGGGAGCTCATGCAATAATAAATATCCTCCCAATCTCAGTGGCTTCACACAGTGTTTCTTTCTCATGTCATGGTCTGTTTAGCTGTTAGCAGGTGTTCTTCCATGCAGTGACTCAAGCTGCTTCCCACCTAGTGGCTCCACCATTTCCCAGGGCCTCAGTACCCACTGGACTTCTGCAGACAGACATATGGAAAGAATGGAGATTCTCCTGAAAGGTCATGGAGGCCAGGACTTCATTGGCCAAACTCAGTCGTGTGTCTCAGTGAACAGTAGGGGAGCCTGGGAAATGTAGTAGAACAGCATGCCCAAGAAGCAGAGGGGAAGTACAATTGCTGAACCACAATAAGCTTCTTCCTTTGTTTTGTTTTTTTCTGAACTCATTCAATCCAGTATGTAATAAACTTTTAGATTCTAACAGAATTTGCATTTAGCCTGGCCTATACTCTCCCCTGTTTCATTCACTCAACAAATGTTTATTAGCTGTCTACCGTGTGTCAAGCACTGTGAATGACTTGACATGTCACATTCTAACAAGCAGGCAAATGGGAATTCAAAATTTCAATACAATGACATAAGTGCTATGCTAATTACATACTGGCTATGGGAGTGCAGAGGTGGATTAATTCTGCTTGGGTAGTTCAGGAACAATTTGCAGAGGAGATGGCATTTGACCTGTGACTTGCTCAATAGGAGTTCACCGGGCTAAGAAGTTGGATTAGCGGGTAGAGATGGGGGGAGGTTCCTATCTTCCAGGAATTCTAGGCAGAAGGAACAGCATTAGCAAAGGCATGATGGGGTGAGGGTTCTGGGCATATTTGGAAAGCTCCAAGTCTTTGAGTGTAGCTGGAACTTTGAGAGAGATTGTCTAAAGCTAAGTTGAAGGGGTAAGGCCGAGGCCAATTTGTGAAAGTCTTTATGTGATACACTGTTATGGGCTGAACTATGTCTCTACAAAATTTATTTGTTGAAGTCCTAACCCCCCAGTACCTCAGAATGTGATAGCTGCGTTTGTAGATAGGGTCTTGAAAGAGGTAATTAAGTTAAAATGAGGCCATTCAGGTGGTCCCTAATCCAATATGACTGGTGTCCTTCTAAGCAGTGGAGATTGGGACACAGACACCCACAGAGTAAAAACCACGTGAAGACAAAGGGAGAAGACAGCCATCCCCAAGCCAACGGGCGAGGTCTCAGAAGAAACGAACACTGCTGACACCTTGAACTCAGACTTCAGCCTCCAGAAATGTGAGACGATACGCTTCTATTAAGTCACTCAGTCTGTGATACTTTCTTATGGCAACCCTAGCAGACTATTACACATCCTAAAAAGAGGGATGGAGGGGATGTATTCTAGAGACATTTGGAGTCAGAATCCAGGAGGCTTGAGAAGTGAGGCAAGGTGGGGTGAGGAAGAGAGCAAAGCTAAGGATGGCTAAAGTTTTTAGCTTCAGATTTCCTGGGTAGATGGATGGTGGGGCCAGTCACTGTGAAATGCAGCAGAGGAGGAGGAGGTTGCATTGTCCTGTGGTCATTTCTCAAATGTGTCTTACCCCTCAGCAGACCTGGAAATCCCAAGCATAGTGCCAAGATCGCATACTGTTTTAAAGCTCATGTAGGGCCCTGTCCAAGACACTACATAAACAGCACTGAATAAATGCTCATTTCAAAGAAAGCCTTTCCCAGGGGACTTGGAGCATGGAAAAACCCACGGTTTAGCCATGTATTTTATAGTATTCTTATCACTAGATTTTCACTTGCTTTCATGTATTCCAAATAATTCTGAATTGCACAGTGCTGGGAGAAGTGCTGTGGTTGTTAAAAGCAGAAGCCCAAGAAGTGCTTGAGCCGCTGAAACTTGCTGAAGAGGCAGAGAAAGACATTTCTAATTGGCTGCATTTCATTTGCGAGGCTGGCAATTTGACGTAGAAGTCTTAAGAAAATTGCTAAACCCCAGGGAATTGTCCTAGACTAAAAGAAAATCATCCTCATGTCATTTATAATACAGAGGCAAATGCCATGCTTTGTTGTCATTTCTGAGTTTTCACGAGATGTGTAACATTACAAAGCCCACGATAGGACAAAAGGATCAACTCTTCAGCAATTTTATTAGTTTTGATTTTCCTTTTAGATTTGGCTATCATGTTCTCTATTTTCTCCCAGACCCCCTGTTTTCTTCTCCATTAGCAGTAACTAGAAAGACACTTGGCTGACAGATTCTGAAAGACTGCTTTCCTTTGCCCATTGTTTCTTCCTTCTCACTCCTTTCTCAGTTGACATTCAAATTTATTACATCCTCTGCAGCTCGTTTTTTGAACTAGCTTTATGTTTTTTGAAAATTTCTATCTCAAATAAAATATCCAGAGACATACAAGATAGCACTAAAACATTTATTTATTGCCTCTCCCATTCCAAGCATTATAAATAATAAAGCATTTGTTATAGATTAAACTTTACATAATTTTCTTCCAAAAGCCTCTTCTAACATTCAGTAAAGGCCATGATCACTTCTGAGGAGAAACAAATAATGTACAACTACAAAGGAGAAGCTATTTGGGGAAAGGTATCCATCTGTGCAGGATTACTTGGCAAGTGTTTTAGGCTCGCAAAAAATCTGAGAAATGGCGCACCTCTTCATTCTTTCTTTTCCACTTGGTGTGTAAGGCCTCCAAACCCAATACCCGTGGGGCCAAAATTTTTGGCATAGCAAACTGTGAATGAGAAGAGGATAAAGGGAGAGACAATGCATTGGTTAGTGCCATTGTTTTCAGGGTCTTCTGTCTGGGCACAGTCCTTTAAGTATTAGAGATATCCTTTTGATAGATCTATGCATAAGTTGGCTGGGCGCGGTGGCTCATACCTGTAATCCCAGCTCTTTTGGAGGCCGAGGCAGGCAGATCACCTGAGATCAGGAATTTGAGACCAGCCTGACCAACATACAGAAATCCTGTCTCTACTAAAAATACAGAAAATTAGCTGGGCATGGTGGCGTGTGCTTGTGATCCCAGCTACTGGGGAGGCTGAGGCAGGAGAATCGGTTGAGCCCGGGAGGCTGAAGTTGCAGTGAGCCAAGATCTCACCACTGCACTCCAGCCTGGTGGATGACAGAGCAAGACTCCGTCTCAAAAATAAAAATAATAATAAAAAAAGATGTATGCATGAGTTAACTTTTTAAAATAAATTGAACAATACTTATCTTAGCTCTGTTAATAAAAATTGTTTACACTTCTTGCCACTTTACCAAATGTGTTTGCAGATATTTTCTCTTTTGAGTCAGCAACCTCTGGATTGCCTGCCCAGCCTCATCCCCTGTTGCCTCCCACCTCTGCCTCCCTTCCTACATTCCAGGCACACAGAACCACTTGCAGTTCCTGGAATGAACCATGATGTCCCAGCTTAAGTGTCTTTGTAATCAATGATCCCTCTTCCTGGAATGCCCCCTCCCAAACCCACATTCACCCATCAAGCCTCAGAGGAAGAGGAAGCAAGTCTTGTGAGAAGCTTTCTCCATTACCCCAAGCTGGTTCCTTTCCTCTTTTTAGGTGACTGCATTGTGAATGTTTCTCTACTATAGCTTTTTTTTTTTTTTCCACTTTGAAATGCAATTATTCATTTACCTGTTAATTTCACTACTAACTTCAGCAATATTTTAGGGTATTATGAGCAATGAAGGCTGAGGACCCTCTATGTCTTCTACTGCCAGGAGACGGCAACCATCTGTCAGATAGTGGGCTAGTTCCCATCCTGTGTCATCACAGGAAAAGCTTTGGCAGCTGATATGGTTTGGCTGTGTCCCCACCCAAATCTCATGTTGAATTGTAGCTCCCATAATCTCTACATGTTGTGGGAGGGACCCAGTGGGAGATAATTGAATCATGGGGGCGTGTTGTTCTCGTAATAGTAAGTCTCACGAGATCTGATGGTTTTATAAAGGGCAGTTCTCCTGCACTTACTCTCTTGCCTGCTGCTATATAAGATGTGACTTTGCTCCTCCTTTGACTTCTGCCACGATTGTGAGGCCTCCCCAGCCATGTGGAACTGTGAGTCCATTAAACCTCTTTTTCTTTATAAAGTGCCCAGTCTTGAGTATGTCTTTATTAGCAGCATGAGAACAGACTAATACAGCAATCTACAGTTTTGACTTATAAAGTCTTCCCTCTTAACGCCCTTTCCACTGCTCCTCTCACTTCATTCCAACATACTCCTTTGGAGATTCTTGAGACACCATCATTAAGTGATGAAACTCCACTGAGCAACAGAATAGGCCTAGGCTCAGGGGTGGAGGACACCTTGCCTTGGCCCTAGTGCGTCCCTTCCTTTGATAGTGTCAAGAAGGAGCTAAGCCTCTCCTGTTTCTCCACAAGACCAACAGATTACGGAGGCAGCGAGGGGCAGAGCCGCAATGACCAGGAGGAAAACCAGATCTGTCCCTATGATCACTCAGTAATGTGCAACATCAACAACAGAACTGTTAGTGGGGTTAGGCAGGAGGGAGATAGATATGTTGTGATAAACTCTAGGGAGGCCAAACTGAGTTCACCCTCCTCCAGTCACCCCCTCTGCCACTCAGGTGAACAGAAAGATGGTGTTTCAATTTTTGGAAGGAGGTGTGGTGTTAGTTGTCCTGGCCTGAGGCCTCTTTCAAGACCAGAAGCAGGGCACTGTTTCCTCCTCTTCCTCACTCCCCCAGGTGCCTAACTTCGCCAACCACTGAGCGTCTGAAAGCATCTGGTCTCTGCCAGGTGCTCCAATGGAGAGGACCAGAGCTGGGTCAGGTGGGAGATTCCCTCCCCTTAGATGGTTTTGCTCCCCATCCTGAGAACCCAACGCTGCCCAGGCCGAGCAGCCATACCTCCCGAAAGACACAGGAAGACCTCCAGGTGTGAAATAATTTCCCTATCCAAAGGCCCTTTTAGGGAAAACATATTTCAAGAAAGTCTCCAGAATCTCACCTTTGCAATAAAGTTCCCCATCTTTGTCAGTGACATTTGTGGACTCCAGACTCTTCCCACAGATGGCACAGCGGAAACAGGTCTTATGCCAAGGCTGAGGGGCACAGAAAAGTTGCATATTTAGTGAGGTAGGCAACACATTCTGTTTCCATTTCAAGTCCCTGACTAGCAGCATCCAGAGGAGTGACACATCTTAACCATTTGCTTACCTAATGGGCCCCCATAATTTCTCCAGGGGTTTGGAGAAAATGCAATGCTGTGGCCTTAGCCAGCACTTCTTAGAAGCCTGTAAATGGATTTGTCATGGTGATTTGCATATGTTTTCCTTCAGAATAGACTAAACAGAAAAGGGCTTCCTCAGGCCAAAAAGATCCAAGGAACGGAACTGGTCAGAGAAGGACCTGGGCAGGGGCACTCGGTGATGTTTATGTTGGATGTAAAGTTAAAGAAGGAAAAAAATAAATCAGGCAATTGTCCAGGGAATTCAACCTTGTTTTAACTCTCTGGTTTAATTCCTCTGTGTAATTCTGATGGCAGAGTTGCATGATTTAGGTGTTCTAGATCTCCATCCTCCTGCATATCTGCATGTCTACCAGGTACAGACCAAGGCTTCTCCTATGTCTTCAAATGGCCAGTCTTAGGGTGGAGCCTCCCCTTGTGTTTGAAGTTAGATGCTCTCCACGGCCCTTCCTCCCACCATGTGGTATAAACAGAATTTTTCTCTTTCCTTGGGTCTGACTCCTTTGGTGAGTACCCAGGCTTTGGGCCTGAAACTGGAACTTGCAGAGCACCTATGCATGAGTGTCTCAGACATCTGATGGCTTTCCTGAGAGCCAGGAGGTTTGTAAGTGAGGATGCTTCTCACTGCTGTGAGGCATCTGCTATATCCATTGGTTGTGATGGCAGCAACAGGTTGAGTTAGGCAGTGGTGGGTGGGTCTGGGGCTGACATCTTTTGAGGGGATTATTGACACTGGAGGGTAGGGGGGGCTTTTGCTTTGTATCCCAGAACTTTCAGCTGGGTGCCTTCCATCTAGTAGAATAATGCTTGCTACATCAGACTGTACCAGTTCCAGCTTTCAAGGGGCAATGCGAGATGACAGACAGCTTCAGCCAGGGAAAGTGGCTGAGGATGAGTGGTTTGTAAAGTGGTTATGGGAGCGAGAGAGAATGACAGCTGCTTGCAGTTCCCAAGTTTTCGCTCATTCCTCCCGAATGGCCTGGTGGAGATGAGCAAATTCTGTCTGGCTCGTACAGAAGCTCTTACCTTGCCACCTCCCATAACCTTCTCAGCAGCATAGACTGACTTGCCACATCGAGGGCACTTCTCGGACTCTCCAAACTTCGCAGTGAACTTGGAAGGGTTGCTGGTGGTAGCTGAGCGTGCCGGCTTTGGGGACCTGTTGGAAATAGATGAATGTAACGTAGATTTCCCTTGGCAAACAGTACAAGAGCTGTGTGGCCTGGAGTAAGCGACCTCACTTCTCTGTGCCTTGGACTCCTCATCTGGAAAATGGGGATAATTGTGGTGTCTTCCTCACAGCGTTGAGACGGTTAAATGAGGTGACATGCATAAAGCACTTCGAACAGTGCCGGCCTGGCATGTAGTAAGGGCTAATAAATGTTAGCTAAGGCCGGGCGTGGTGGCTCATGCCTGTAATCCCAGCACTTTGGAAGGCCGAGTGGGGCAGATCACGAGGTCAGGAGATTGAGACCATCCTGGCTAACATGTTGAAACCCCATCTCTACTAAAAACACGAAAAATTACTTTATGAGGCCGGGCGTGGTGGCTCATGCCTGTAATCCCAGCACTTTGGGAGGCCGAGTGGGGCAGATCACGAGGTCAGGAGATTGAGACCATCCTGGCTAACATGTTGAAACCCCATCTCTACTAAAAACACGAAAAGTTAGCTGGGCGTGGTGGTGGGTGCCTGTAGTCCCAGCTACTCGCGGGGCTGGGGCAGGAGAATGGCGTGAATCCGGGAGGTGGAGCTTGCAGTGAGCTGAATTGCACCACTGCACTCTAGCCTGGGCTTCAGGGCAAGACTCCGTCTCAAAAAAAAAAAAAAAAAGTTAGCTAAAATGGGTTTAGAGCTTAGAGCTTTCCTTTCTGTTGTAAAGCACTTAGCAAATGTTCTAGTTATGTTAGCTTGTGTTATTGTTGTTGTTGTGTTGTTATTACTACTATGCTTATGTTTTTCTGGACCATTTGCAAGGCCATTTGCTTCCTTTCTAAAGAGGGTTGTGAAAATTACAGAGTAAGACAAGATCTTGACAGTGGGTGCTAATCAGTTCTTGACGAACCATAGTTCATGAGCTGATGCATTCCTTATCACAAGCGAGGCTGTCGTCCTGCCTCCAAGGGTCACCTGTCCTAGAAGAACAATGTCCAAAATACAGGCATAATAATAGCCTCTCATGTGTTCGTATCTTTTGGTGTTTGCTTGTATATTATATCAATTGAGCTGTACCACAACCCTATAAAGTAGGCAGGGTTGGTTGGAGGAGAGTGAGGATCAGAGGGTGACTGCCCAAGGCCAGGCAGCTCATGACTGATGGAACTAGCAGGAAATCCTAGGTCTTCAGACCTTGTTACTCTTTGCGCAGCATCACTAGGAAGCCCTAATGTTGAAAAGTGAACTTCAGTTAAGACATGGCAGAGAATGCAGTTGATGTCGTATTTTCTTCCTTAACAAGAGTCTCCATTTGAGATTGAGTAATAAGAAAAATTAACAAAAGAAGTCTTCTCTCTAAGATGACTAATCACACATCTCTCCACTTTTCCAGGCTCTCCTGTGGCTTACTCTCTTTTGAAGGGATCAGCTGATTCCTCAGATGGCCTAAGTGCTCTCTGGGGGAGGCCCTCCATGGGACACTTCCTTGGTTGGGCTGGGCCTTTCTGGTCAATCCTGGTGCAGAGCTGAGCCTTGAGGTCAGCTGGCCAGACAGTATTGTCAGGCCAGTGGCCATCAAAATTTCCTCAATTCTGGGCTGGAGGTCAGTGTGATTATCAAGAAAGTGGACCCAGGGGACCAGACTGGTGGATGGAGGTGACCAGAGTGATGCCCCAGCTTCCCTAGGATAATGTGGTGGGAACTCTAGCACTGTATTGGCAACAGGCAGCCAGGGAACCAATCATGATTGATTGTTTACTCTGAGGCACAGCCCATCCCTGCAGACACACTCCCCCTGCCATGTGGACGTTTGTCATCTTACAATCCAAGGGAAGAAATCTTTTCGTGACAGGCACACAAAGAATGGCCATTGCTTCCCTGCCATATTTATGTGATTTACATGGAAACTCTCAAAGGGGAAGAAAGGAGACTCCATGCAGTTTTGCAAAGGTCAAACAATGGAACATCTGTACATCCTGGGTTTTCTCTTGACATGCAAACCAAGAGCCACGGTGTAAAAGTAATTGCCCTTTAGAAAGGCAGATAATTTAAAGAGAATCTTTGGAGAGATGACACATTGTTCGAACTGGTCAGACTGAGTATTCCTATTGTTGGCAAGTCAACAATAGGGTCCATTCTCCCACTTCCAGAAAACGTTGCTATGGGAACGAAATGAACTGTCCTGATAATTGGAGACTTTAACAGGCAAGGGGGAGCGGGGCAGTAACTCACTGTTGAAACTGCAGGCCGAGATGCTCGCCCGTGTCCGTGCTGAGACAGCCAGCGCCTTGTCCATACCCGATCCCTTTGGGGCCATATCTGCGCCCATAGCACACTTTACAGTAGATCTCCGACTCATGAGCCGCGACTGTCGTGCTGTCAAGAGCCTTCCTGCAGGCCACTGCCAGGAAAAGGAAGGGTCATGGGATTGGAGTTGAAATCCTTCTCCCCTTCTTGCACTCCCAATGCCATGCTCGGGGCCACAGACCCAGCACGAGGGGCCCCTGAGCCAAGAATACAATGTTGATTCCGACCGGAGCATCTGTCCTGAGTTGTACACTCCAAGACAGTCCCAATCTCACAGATGACGAAATTGGGTTCAGTGGTTCCCAGCTGGAAAAGGGTGGAAGCTAGCATTAGAACGAGATATATAGTGTCAGACCTGCTAAGGACTGCATCCCTGAACCTTCCTAAATGACATCAGGGAAGTGTGTGTGTGTGTGCATGCACGCGTGTTGGCAGTGGGTGGGCTAAGGTAAGAGAGAAACTTATTTTTTTCTTAATCATAAAAGAATCGGGATTGAGCATTTTCTATACTTACCATGGCCTTTGAAGGACACTGTGATATTCAAGCAGACAATTGCCATTGAGGCTAATTTTGGTCAAATTCTGGAAGCAGAGGAGGTGGGGAAGGGGGTAGACTTGCCTTATTAACTCCTTAGGCTTCTATTGGCTCAAGCTCCCGGTTACTGTATGTTATCTAGTGTAAAGTATCCTCAAATATAAGGCAATCATGCCCTCATTTTTCCAAAGAGAGGATTTATAGAAAGATTTATTTTGCAAATTTAAAAAGAAACTTTAAAAAATATAAATAAAAATATCAAATATCTACTTATAATTTTAATGTAGTAATATAAATCAACAACATATTGATTTGGAAAGGTTACTTTTTTCTAACCTCACATAAATTTGGGGAATAATTGGCTTCAATTCTGTCTTTGCATTTTCAACATCAGCATCTCCCTCACCACTAGAATCATTTCTGGGGGCAGCTGGCCCAGCTTTTCTGAGCAGCTCACCTTCACTTCTGTCCATACATTTTAAGAGGCAGCCCTGTTTTATACCTGAGTAGGAGGTTGTCACCTAGAAATTGCATCTCAACAAGAAGGACCTATTAGCATAGCATTAGGGCAGACTTTTTAAAAGATATAGGATTTCCACCATATAACGACTTGCTATATTGCTTTGTAACAATGATTCTTAAGGTTGTTTATAGTGATGCTCAGTGCTTGTAATAGTGAGATAATATCCCAGGAATAATAATATGCAACATTAAATGTATTTGCCTTTAAAAAAAAAAAAAACAGTTCCATCAAATGATCCCTATAAGCAATCCAGCATTGAATGAGGTTATTTCAGGCTAATATCCCTTCTTCAAATGATATTTTCTTTAAAAAAAAATAAAGTAATTGAATATGGGAGTGGAGGAAGAAGATAAGGTTGTAGATGAGGGAGGATTAGCCAGGGGCTGATGAGTGTGGGGCAAGGGAGTTTATTCTGGTACTTTATTAGACTATTCTGTCAACATTGTAAGTGTTAAAAAAATCTGTACCAAAAAAAGTTTAAATCAGTAAATAAAATAATTGGAAGAATGTCTTATAGCAGGAGAGACTTTATAAGGCTTTAAACACAAGGCATATCTTTTTTATGAAGATTAATTTGGGGGAGAATGTCTTATATTGAGACATAGAAGGTATATACTTGTCTCTACCCTTCTTGTTACTGTCAGTTACCAACCTCCACAACAACTGCTTACATATTTGCTGATGGTCTAGACTCTGAGTTCCTTGAGGGCAAACCTGTTTTGTCTTAATATTCCCAGAATTTAGCACAAGGTCTGGGCCAGAGTTAGTCCTCTGTAAACATTTATTGAGTACATGAATGAATGAATGAATGAATGCATGTGTCAGTGTAAATCAGTGAGTTGTTCACAATTACACAATAGTAAGTTGCAGAGCCACAGCTTACCTCAGCTCTTTTGACTCCTAGTCCAGTGCTCATTCCCATCACTCCAAGACTGCCTATACCCTATCGTGCCCTGGCCAATTCTGTAGCCACTCCCTGGCTTCTGATGAGCTTTTGTGAACAGACAAAGGAGAACTGTGCTGTCCAATGCTGTGGCCACAGCCACATGCTGTGCTATAAGCACAAAATGCACATTAGATTCAAACACTTAGTACAAATGCAAAAATCATGTAAAATATCCCACTGATCATTTGTATATTGAAGTATACATTGAAAGTATAATGTTTTGGATATATTGAGTTAAATAAAATGTTTTAAGCTTAATTTCATCTGTTTATTTGTACTATTTTTAAACTATGGTTACTAGAACATTTAAATTTACATATGTTGCTTACACTATATTTATTTCTTTTGGACAGCAAACTCACTTTCTAGATTTCATAATTAGTCTAGAGATTTAATTGTGAAGATTTATCTAGAAGTCAGGGGAACACTGGCCTGGGCACAATGTAAGGTAGGTCCTGCGTCTCTGAACACCATTTCCAGCAGCTACAGAGTTGCCTGCAGACAGGCGATTATTTTGTGGTAATAAAATAGAAAAGTGTGCTCCTCTCTGGGGCTCTTCTACCCATCATTCCTGAAATGTATGCTGCTCAAATCCTCATCCCATCAACGAGTTCTCAGGAAATATCAAAGGGTTAAAAGGGATGTACCAAAAAAAATGCTCAAATCTCTTCTACTATGACTCCTTTGAACAAGGCATCTTCCTGCTACCTGGGAAAGACAAGACACCCCCTACTATGGAAAGCTTCCCTACAATTTCCTGTTCCCACTCAGTTACCAAAGTTGATCAAAGGAGAATACAGGCCTAGAAGGCTGGATTTCCAGATCAAGACCCCCCAGTTTTCTCCTTGTAACAACCTGTGCAGTAGGTATAATCATCTTTGCCTTATAAATGGAGAAATTGAGGCTCACCATGGTGAAATGACCTGCCCAAAATCTCAGTGAGTACGTGGCAGAGCCCAGACTCAAACCTGAGTCCCTTTTACTCTAATTCTAGTATTCTTTCTAATATTCCTAATCCTATTTTTTAAAGAATGCTAGCTCTCTTTGGACAAAAGCTCCAACAGATGGAGTCCAGCCCTTGGAGTTCTTTTCAATTGCAAGGATGCCTTGCAGCTACCAGGCTGAAGCTTGGGGGTGCTGGTATGGCAGTGGGGACTAGTTGGGGAGGGGGCTTGCCAAATATCCAGCAGAGCTAGCCCTTAAGCCAGACCTCCTGGAGGGAAGCAGAGAAGGTAAGTGGCCATTTCAAAACCAAGGCCAATTTTCTCCCAAACAGGACTAGGTGCCAGGAAACAGTGTAGAATGCAGTCATGTCAAAGAGCACTGGACATGGAGTCTAAAGGTAGAGGTGCATGTATAAGGCTCTACCGCAGATGCACATGACCTGGGCTTAGATGTGAGAAATGACTTGTCCAAAGTCACATGAGTCAGGCAGGGCCAGACTCCCAGAGGACCACAAGGTCTCAAGGTTCTCCCCATTTTTGACATTTGTGAGTCAGTTGTCTAGCGGGTAAAGGTCAGGATTCCTTTCATGTAGTTACTGGTGCCCAGGCCCTGAAATGCTTCCCTCTCTGACTCTTACATACAGAGTTGGCATGTGTTGCCCCCCTGCCTGACATAGGTTCTCTCTCAGGCAAGACCAGTCACAGCTGGCTTCAGTCACAGCTGACCAGAAGGGGCAACATAGACAGCCAAATCCATCCTGGCTCCAGATAAGTGCTGACTTCCTTTCTCTGCCAAGTCACATGTTGTCAATGTCGCCATGGGGTCAAAGTTTTCCCTACAGAGAGCAGTGACAGGCTAGTTTGCTCTGACTTTGAGCTACAGGAAAATGAATGGCCTCTGAGCTGGGCAAGTAGTCAAAGCAAAGGTGTTCAGGAAAGCACCATCTTTTCTTGGTGGGGCCCAAGAGTTAAATTTCTAACCAGTTCCAAGGTGATGCTGATGTTGCTGGTCCCGGGACCACACTGTGAGAACTACTGACATACAGTGTTTGTGATTCAATGTGAACTTTGTGATGCCGTCCAGATGCTGAGGGGCCCCCAGGGTGTCCACCCAACTCACTGCAGTGGAAACACGTCTTGTGGAAACTCCTTCCATTGCACTGGATTTCTTCTGCATGGTAGACAGTCTTTTCACAGGCTCCACATTTTGCGCCTCCGCCCCAGTTTGGCATCTTGAAGACTATCTGGTCAAGGTCAAGTCTAAGGGGACATAAAGCAAATACCCTACATTGAAGTGGCTGGCCCCAGGAGTGAACCAATCTCTAATAGTGCAGTGGTCTGAAGACCAGGATCCAGCCCAATTTTTTTTTTAGCGTTTCATTTATTCATTCATTTAGCAAACAGCTACTGTGTACTAGTCATTAAATAAGCTCAGACACTTAAATGGCTTTGGGCAATCACTTTACTATTTGGGAACTCAGTTTATTCTCCTGTTAAATTTCAATAACATCTATTCCTATGTATTTCACAGGGCTCTTGGAAGGAATGAATAGGCTGATTTCATGCACATAAAAGTATGTACAAATATTGTTTTTTTTTCATCTCAAGTTTAAAAAATTATCCCATCAGAACTGGGAATCATCTATGAAGATGGTATTTTCTTGTCTAGCTAAGAGCTTTTCAAATCACCTTAGACCTTGCTAAATGCAGATTCTGGTTTGGTAGATCTGGGGAGAGGCAGGAAATTCTGCATTTCTAACAGACTCCAGGCAATATTCATGCTGCTGGCAGTGGACTACATTTTGGGTAGCAAATTCTTAGCTTATCTGGCTGGGAGAAAAGGATATTAATAATATATAAAACCTCCTATTCAGAGTTATTCCTCATATCCGTACATTCCTTTTTAAGAATATAATCTCCTAGGCTCGCAGTGCCTCACGCCTATAATCCCAGCACTTTGGGAGGCCAAGGCAGGCGGATCACCTAAGGTCAGGAGTTCGAGACCAGCCTCAACATGGAGAAACCCCGTCTCTACTAAAAATACAAAATTAGCCGGGCATGTTGGTGCATGCCTGTAATCCCAGCTACTTGGGAGGCTGAGGCAGGAGAATTGCTTGAACCTGGGAGGCGGAGGTTGCAGTCAGCCAAGATGGCACATTGCACTCCAGCCTGGGCAACAAGAGTGAAACTCTGTCTCCAAAAAAAAAAAAAAAGAATATAATTTGCCCAGGCTATAAGATATATTGGCACTACACTAGGTCAGTAGTTGGAAAACCTGCTTTCTGCTTTCAGGGCTACCCTCCACCTGCTGAGCATATCAGGATGAACTATATAGCTTAACTTTATACCTGTTTTCTCACCTATACAGTTATTCCTTTCCTTGCTGTTTCAGTGTCCTTTAGAAAATCAAATGACATGATGTGCAGGAAGGTCCCACAGAGTTCACAGTGCTCAACAGGAGCAAGACCATGGTGCTGACATGTCCTCTTGCATTCTTGGAGACATTCAGCTATAAGGAGCTGCTGATAGCCACAGCCCCAGGACTGTCGTTGTCTCCTCACCACAGAATTACATTGAAGAGATATTAACTAAAGAAAACTATTTAAAAAAATAATTGTCCTCTGTATTTTTAGTAGAGATGGGGTTTCGCCATGTTGGCCAGGCTGGTCTCAAACTCATGACCTCAAGTAATCCACCCGCCTCGGCCTTCCAAAGCACTGGAATTACAGGCGTGAGCCACCGTGCCCAGCCTAAACAAAAATTTTTAGCCAGGTGTGCTGGTGTGCACCTGTAATCCCAGCTGCTCGAGAGGCTGAGGCAAGAGAATCGCTTGAACCCAGGAGGTGGAGGTTGCAGGGAGCCGAGATTGTGCCACTGCACTCCAGCCTGGGCAACAGAGCGACGACTCCATCTCAAAAAATAAATAAATAAAATAGTAATAATAATTGTCCTTATCTGCATATGTTTTTAGTATGAATCCAAGTTTTCAGTTTCCTCAAAGCAGAACTAAAATAAGTCATTGATGTTAAATGAAATTTCTGAAATTCAGCTGCCCAGGGGAGCTGAATTTTCACTGGAATCCTCTGGTTTCTAAGAAGCCTGGTGTGTCAAGACACGGAGCACTATCCAGCCATTCTGAGTGGCTGCTTCTGACCTTCACTTTCCCTTCTGGGAAGCCAGTCACCTTCTTATAATAGTTGGCGATTAACACTAAGCCCTCCTGGGTCAACTGGTCCGGATTGTATCTCACAGTCTCGTAACAAAGGCAGTTTTTTGCTAAGAAACAGAAAGTAAATAGCAAACAGACTGCTGAACCTGATACTAGGTCTAGAAGGAATGTTTCTGTCTAAATATTCCCCCAGAGATCTTTTCCTGCTTAGAAAAACTGTGAGGTTAGCCAGGAACATCCTATCCTTCCTCTCACAGAAGTAGGATCTTCTGCTAATTCAGTAAAATTTTAGAAAAGAACTTTAAAAAAGGAAACATTGTGCTGGGCATGGTGGCTCACGCTTATAATCTCAGGACTTTGGGAGGCCAAGGCAGGAGGATCACTAGCCCAGGAGTTTGAGACCAGCCTGGGCAACATAGTGAGGCCCCTGTCTCTACCCCCGCAAAAAATTACCCTAGTGTGGTGACATGGTCCTATAATCAATCCTAGCTACTCAGGAAGTTGAGGCAGGAGAATTGCTTGAGCTCAGGAGTTCCAGGCTTCAGTGAGCTATGATCACACCACTCTACTTCAGCCTAAGTGACAGAATGAGGCCCTGCCTCTAAAATAAATAAATAAGAATTTCTTTAAAAATGGAAGCATGTAGTTTTTCTATTTCTATAGCTCAGGTTGTTTAGGAAACTATAAAGGGTAATGGATTTTGAGTTGAAAGGTTTAGAATTAAAACTCACATTCATTCGTTCATTCATTCATTCACCCTGCATTTACTACCTGCCTATCATGTGTCAAGCACTGCACTAGGTACTCAGTGACAAAAGGGGGAAAACTTATAAAAATGAGTAGTTTGTGACCCCTGGTATTGAGAAGCCCATGTTGTGTGTGAAAAATAGACAAGATTCAGAATGCTGTGTACCAGAGAAGAGTCTTGTGTGACATGTTACGGAAACTCAAATGAGGGAGTGGCTCCCCACATTTAGACTGGGGATGAAGGCAGTGAACTGTTGGAGTGTCACAGAAGAGATCACATTCAAATGGGGTTTTGAAGGGTGAATAGGAGTTCACCAGATACAGAAAAGTGGGAAGGAATAATGCTAATGAAATCATGCAGAAAAAAGAGCAAGCAGAAAAGCATAGAGGTCTAAATAGCCTCTAAAAGAGCCCAGATTTGTTTATTTTGGACTCCATTTAAACTATAGACTTTCAGGGCTGGAATAGATTTTTAAGATTGCCGGACCCTCTCATTTATAACCAAGATGTATTTCAAAAGTAAGCATTTAGGGATATTTTTCTTAGCCAACTTCTTTTTATACAATCCATTCTTCTCTCATTAAAGATGATACATTTTCTAGAAAATAATAGACTCACATAATTTTGCTTATGTTCATTTTGATCCTGAGTTTCAGCGTGATATAAAATAGAGGAGAAATGTAATAAATTTCCTCCAGGAATATGGCAGTGACACTTGTAAAATTAATGATATAGAAATTTTCAATGAAAACAACCTTAGGTCAAATTTCTCATTTCAGATTTGCAGTGGAGATTTCATTGGCATGTCTTGCAAGTTAATAGGAGACAGAGATACCTCTTGGGGGATAAAAATACATATATATCTGGGCACGCGCGCGTGCGCGTGTGTGTGTGTATTCATTGCCTTGGCATACTTTTCAAAATGAGAATAAGATTACAGATAATACCTCCTTCACAAACTAATGTATCCTAGCACTGGTTGTTTTTAAGTGATCATAAATATCTGACATACATGTATCATCAGGACTTGAAATTTAAAATAGAAATCTGTAAGTATTCTAATAATGATGCTCAGTTCCATTTCTGAAGACGGGAATGTAACCATGGAGGCTAAACAGAAGATGTCTCACAGATCCAAAAGCAGAGGATATTTTAAAGCATCCTGAATCCAGGCCAGGCACGGTGGCTCGTCTGTAATCCCAGGACTTTGGGAGGCCAAGGCGGGTGGATCACAAGGTCAAGAGATCAAGAACATCCTGGCCAACATGGTGAAACCCCATCTCTACTAAAAATACAAAAATCAGCTGGGCGTGGTGACACGCACCTGTAGCTACTCGGGAGGCTGAGGCAGGAGAATCACTTGAACCCAGGAGGTGGAAGTTGCAGTGAGCCAAGATTGTGCCACTGCACTCCAGCCTGGTGACAGAACAGAATGAGACTCTGTCTAAAAAAAAAGGTATTCCAGAGACATGGATTCTAATCTCAACCTTGAACTCAGGTAAAAAATGTTGATAATAGTATCTCCTGGACAGGACCATTGTGAAGGTCATGGGCATGTGATGGAATTTAAAGCAGTATTGAGAAGTTATATTTGCCCACTTCGCTTTAGGTTACTCAAATGGCACCGATGTGCTAATTAAGGCACTGCGATCTGAAATCCCAGTTTAGGTCCTGGCTTATGAACATAACCTTTTCAGCTTCCCACATTGCTTTGGAATTCTTGCGTCCCAACACTGCCCTAGACAGTCCCAGAATGTGAGTTTACCCTGGCCAGGTACCAAGGGATGGGCCATTTGTTTACCAGCGTTGCCTGGTACTGGCAAGGGTCATTGAAGGTGGGATACCAATTATAGGCTTGCCCGTCACTCAGCCCTGTTTGTCACCTGGGTCACAATCTCCATCACGCCACCTGGCACGACTCTCCGGGCCAGTCCCTGAGATGACTATGTTGTCACCGACAAATTGTGGGTCAAGACTGAAATGGGGGACAGTCTGGAATTTGCAAGGATGAGATAGAATGGAGAGCCCTGTGACATCAACTTGGAAGAGGCTGGACTCCAGATTTGGATACTCAGATCCCAGTGAGAGACTACCTTGTGCCCACTTTTAAACTAAGGTTTAACCAATACCATACGAGAGATTTTACTAGGTATGTGCTTCAGTGGGGCAGTGGGAGAAGCACTGGATCAGGTGCCAGAGGCTGGAGTTCTAATTCCATTTTGCCTCTTCGAAGCTGTGTGATCTGGGAAAAACCATTCAATCTCTCTGAACTTCAGTGTCCTCGCTAGAATGGGGGCAATAGTCCTTTTTATTTCACTATTGTTGGGAGGACCGTATTAGTTCAAGCACTGTCAAATCATTCTGTAAATTGTAGCATAGTATAAAATGTAAGAGTCAATTAGGTTCTGCCACAACCTTAAGTTGTCATTTATCAATCTGAAATTTCAAAAGAATAACTGAACTGTGTATCTTGGGCACATTATTCCTAATCCAACTATTTCTCCCTTCCTCCCCTCTTCTTCCCTCCCTCCGTCCCTCCCTCTCTTCTTTTCTTCCTTCCTTCCTTCCTTTTTCCTTTCCCTCTCTCCCTTTCTCTCTCCCTCTCTTTCTCTCCCTCTTTTCCTCCTTCTTTCCTTCTCTTTCTTTCTCTTTCTTTTCTTTTCTTTTCTTT
>NW_012114755.1:2714639-2756848 GCF_000951035.1 Colobus angolensis palliatus
TCTCTCTCTCTCTCTCTCTCTCTCTCTCTCTCTCCTTTCACTACCAACTGTAAAACTGAACAATGATGAGTTAGGGCAAAAGTAGTGGGTACATAAAATGAGCACCCAGAAGGGAACTTTAGGCCATGACTTTGGGCAGAGACCTCAAGCCACAGCGCCACAATGCCACCATTTTCAGCTCAGTGCTGGCTCAGTTGGTCATCCTACTAGATGCTTGATTTCATGTAGTGAGTTAAATTGTCTACACTGGCTGAAGCAAAGATTTTGGATCATAGGAACACATATATGGAATCTAAGTAATATTAATAGTCATTTGTAACTGTGTTATTGAATCTAACATGCCTGGAGCACTGCCCTTGGGTATCGTTTAATCTTCACAACAACCTTCAAGGTAGGTACTATTATGACATTTACTTTACAGTTGACGAAATGGAGGCTTTGGGAAATTACATTAGTCCAAGTTCTTGGGACTGATATGTGTCACATGAGTAAATTGGAACTTACGTTTCTCTGACTCCAAAGCTGTGTTTTTACATTAATATTAGTTACTATTTGTCATTTACTATTTGTCAGTTGCTTTACGTATATTATTTTTTAATACTTACAACAGCTGCCCAGAGCAAATTTTATTTCCATTTTTTGTGGATAAGAGAACTGAACAGAGAGCTTAAGTAGCTTTTCCAAGATCACACAGCTAGTAACTGGAAGAGCTGCCATTCAACCCCAGTTAAGCTGGTTCTGTATCTCATGCTCCTGTTTATAACACTGGAGAGAGGACAAGGGTCAGCACCTCCACTACCCATACTTCCCAGTTGATGGGAATTGAGATGTGACGGATCCATTGTCTCTCCATGGGACACGGAGGATACTCAAGAGTGGGACTAACAGGGAAAGTGAATTCATTCACTGAAATCAATGACTTTCTGAGTTACGGCTGTTCAACATGGAAAGGGCTTCCTTGGAACTGGAGAGTTCTCCCATGCTATCGATTTTCAGCGCAGGTGGGGACGGACATCCAAGTGGCTGCTATACAGTAAAGCCCCTTCAAGGGTCCTTCAAGCCCTGAGACAGATTTAAGGATCTGAAAAGTGATTGAAACCTCACCTTGCAGAAAATCTGCCCAGTGGGGTGCCCTCTCAAACCCTCTCCTTTATTCACTCTTAATTTAGGTAAGAAAGATGGCATAGCCATAGTGAAAAAGCATGGGCTTTGGAAGAACCAAGCTTAAATTCAGAAACACTAACTGTTGAACGTTGGGCAAGTTGGTCAAATTCTCTGACCCAGTGTCCTCAACGCATGTCCTCGTGTAAAGACAATATGAGAAAGTTTGTCTGGGAAGGTTATTTTCAGGTTAAAGAAGATAATAATGGCTGAGACACTATATAGAATTACTTAATACCTAGCAGGAACTGAATAATTGCAGTTACTTGCATCATGACTGTTACTGTTGTTATTACTCTGTCTCCAGTTTTCAAGTCCGTTCTTTTAGAATAAACAACTCACTCCCTGCTTGTTCTCCATGGCCCTTCTGGTTCAGACTGTGAATCAGGTTTGTTTTCCAGCCTTTGGAGTGTGCCATGACCCGGGACAGGTGTGCCCAGGTCGGGGTGAGAGTCGGCCGGCCCCCTTGCATTGTTGGATTGGGTTGGAGGCAGCATGCCCAGCCAGGAGCCCTGTGGCCCGGGGGAGCTCATGCCCTTCAGTTCTCAGTGTAGGACATTCAAGGTCAGTGGCTGCTTCCTCCTGAGCTTCTGAACCCAGATATACGATGTCCTCCAGCCAGAGGCCCTTTCACAGAGCCCAGGAAGCACAGGTTGCTCATTGCCAGCATGGAAATAAATCCAACTGTTGGTTGTCACCCCCTTTTAAACTCAGACATGGTAGACACACATTAAATGAAGGCTGTAGAACATGGGCATCTTACACCTTTTCTGAAATCATATCTGAAGTGTGGCCAACTTTTACTCCCCAAAATTCACTCTTTGTCCTATTTTGACCTACACAATTTATTTTTAAAGATCACATCATATCCCAGTTTACCTCCTGGCTCTGCCGCTTTCTCAGCCATGTGATGCTGGGCAATTCCTACACTTTCTTGAACTTTAGTTTCTTCCTCTGAAAAATGAGTTTTGCAGAACTTTTTGTGACCCCTAAATAAGGCAGTACTTGTTCCACACCTGCCTAGGGCCAGAAACAACCATCAGCTCATGATCAACCCTTTCCCACCGTAAAGCTCAGAAAAGGCTCCATCCTCCATGCCCTTCAAGATCATTACTGTCTCCCTTCCTGCCATTCTTCACTGGGATGAATAACTGCAGTTTTTCACATTTGCAGGCATCACATTTCTCTTTGACCATGAAGCCCAACCCTCTATACAGTATTTATTTACAGATATCTGAACAGCACACTTGTAACTGGAAATCTGCCTGCCTCGGGACTTATATTTCCTGTGTATTATATTCCTAGCTCTGGGTCTTCCCTCTTGTAAAACAAATTAATAATCTGCTAACTCCTGGTCAGCTTCTTACCCACTCTGACCTCTGGACTTTTATCAGCACGCTCGTACTTAGCAGGAAACCCTCCCAAAACCCATTGGGTTTGGCTGTATGCCTTTTCTCAACGGCCTCACATAATTGTACAGTTATATTAAACTTTACAAAAGTACTTTCCTGTACTTTATCTCATTCAATTCTTACACATTCCTTTGATAGAGATAGCCTACCCTTAATTTTATTGTTCAGAAAATGGAAACTCAGAGAAGTTAAGTGATATTCAGAGCTATAATTTGGACTGGCTCTATCACCAATTATCTTTATTTTCTTCTTGAAGTTCCCAGGATTTCTGAGTTTGTATTCTATCAAGATTCTGTCTCCACTTCCTCCAAGGGGATTTTGGCTATTTGCTGGCTGAATGCTGCTGTGGCTCCCTCTTCCTTCCCTCCTCTCTTCCTCCCTTCCTCCCTCCTTCCTTCTCTCTTTCCTTCCCTCCTTCTCTCCTTCCCTCCCTCTCTTCCTTGCCCCCTGCCCTGTGTCTCTTCTCTCTGATGGATGACATATGTGTCTGGGCTGCAGAGCACCTGTCTGCCTGAACCTCAGGGACTCAGCTACCTCCTGCCCAATAGCCTGGGCTCATTGCCACCGACCACAAACAACCGAGTTGTTCAGAAAGGGACCAAAGCCAAGTCAGAAGACACCCTCACATTTTCTGGGTCGTAAAGCAGTTCTACATGCATTGTGACGAATTGGATGTACCCAGCATTAAGATTCAATCCCAGATATAAACTGAAGACACAGGCCATCCCCAATTCCCCACTCTTCTTGCTGTTTATGTTCACCCTTCCCTGCATAGAGCTGCCTCTACCTCCCTCCAGCCCTGACATAGGAGATGATCCATACACGCTTATTAAATTACATTGAATTGTATAGCAGAGACAAGGTTCCTCAGACCAGTAACTCAAGTCCTCCTTCTTGGAGGAGTCACCACCTTGGCTAAGGAACAGGGCAGAAATTAGAGGCAGCAGCTTGGATCTTTCAGCAGCATTTCCACTCAGACCATTGCTTAATACCACTTCTTATTCTCAATCACACCTATGTCTGTCATTCACTGGGATATTTTAAAAAGTCCTTGACTAAAACCTAGAGGAAACAGTGGGAATCCTGACACTGGCTGAACTATCCCTGCCATTTAATAGAGCTTTTAATATATTTCAACATAGCAATGTCTTTTTGGGGTCCAGTTTTGATTAATTTCAAATGAGTAAAAGCAAATTTGTTGCTGAACATCTTTGGGATACAAAAATTAATTTTTTTTTTTTTTTTTTTTTTTGAGACGGAGTCTCGCTCTGTCGCCCAGGCTGGAGTGCAGTGGCCGGATCTCAGCTCACTGCAAGCTCCGTCTCCCGGGTTCACGCCATTCTCCTGCCTCAGCCTCCCGAGTAGCTGGGACTACAGGCGCCCGCCATCTCGCCCGGCTAGTTTTTTGTATTTTAGTAGAGACGGGGTTTCACTGTGTTAGCCAGGATGGTTTTGATCTCCTGACCTTGTGATCCGCCCGTCTCGGCCTCCCAAAGTGCTGGGATTACAGGCTTGAGCCACCGCGCCCGGCCTCAAAAATTAATTTAAAATCAACAAGCCCAAAATCTTAGTCATTCACCATGACCTTTTGAATAACAGGATTCCGGCTAATTTGAGCATGGGAAAGCTGTCTGATACACTGCATCTAGTACAATCGCTAATCTAATCGCTTTGTATCTGTGCGGTACTTTACACTTAGGAAAAATGTTGCCAATTTATATTGATCCTGGCAGAAGAGGAGACCAAGCCCCTGAGGGCAGGAACCTTCTCAAAGTCTGTCATCCACGAATTATGTGGTGGTTGTAGGACTAGAAGGTCAGCAGACTTTGTATTATTTCCTCCCGCTTTCCAGTTGTTTCAACAACAACGACAGGAAACGTAATTCCACCACATGAGTAATTTTATAATGAGAATAATCCCTTACTCATTTACCTGCCTGTGAGGTCTCTTAAGGCCCCCAAATACTAACCATCCTGGCAGGAATTTTTTAATACCTGCTAGGTCCACACCAGAGTCAAGCACAACTTAAATCTCTTTGCACAGAACCAGAGAGGGTGCTGGCGCTTGAGGCGTAAGATGTGCCCTTGCTCTATAGGACTCTTTGCGGTCCAAATCAGCCACAGAACCAACCCACCTCCAGCCCGAATGTCTACCTCGCTCCACTCACCTGCCTGTGTGGTTTCCGTTCAGCTCAACTGAGTCTGAGGGGCTCTTGTTCTCTTTAAATATATGAAGGCTGTCACCAGCCTTGGCCTGCTGGGGGAAGGGCAGGAGGGAGGCCGAGGGAGAGGGTGAATGAGACGTGAGTAACACAACTGCTATCAGAGGCTGAAAATAGCCTGTGACCAAAGCCCTGAGTTTTGTCTCCCCCAACCCCCCAGCCAGCTGTGAGCCTCTTGGAGAACCATATCACTTGGGTTCTATTTTCACTGCCAATTGCTTATGGCACCAAGGGATCAATTTATGAAGTGTGTCATTTCTGATCAAGTGGTAGGAACAGGAACAAGAGCTAGGGGTTTAACACTGAAAATCATTTCTCCAGGCCCCCACCCCACTAACCTTCCTGGAAATCAATGCAAGGTACCTCCAAATGAGTCATGTGCCATATCTGGGAGCCTCTGGAACTCAGAGCCACAGGTCACCACACTCGTGAAGAGAACTCAGAGCTAAAAATAAGGGTGATGGGTGTCTGAAACGATACTTAGATAATCTCTTCAAAGAAGCTTGGGGAAAAAAAGGTTGGCACATCACTTGGAACCTGTCGCTCCATCTATCCTAGGAAATGAAGTTTTTCCTAAAATGTTTTGAGTTACTTTGTTATTATCCTTTTCTGTTTAAGAATTTGACACAGCAGTGCATATTTATCATCATCACATTATATTTATAACGTCTTGACATGTCTTTGTAGACCCATATTTTCTTTGGAGGTCTAATTTCTCTTTGCCTGGAGTTCACACAGTTTAGATTTGATCAAGCACCAGGGACTGATATAAATTATAGCACTGAAAAGCTGACAAGAAGTTCAGAGATGTGAAGACTAATACTTCATGTTATAGATGAGGAAACTGAGGCACCGAGCACCTTCCACTCATGTTGACCCGGATGTTGAGGTAAGGTGCATGTAGAACCCAACCAGGAGGGTTATGATCCAGCCCTCACACCCGATATTAGCCCTGCGGTTACCTGCTCACAAAGCAATTGGTTGAATGACAGAATATTTCACTGTCAAGAAGGTTGTGGCAATTTCACAAGGACGGCCGTGGTATAGCCTCCTATGAGATATCCTCGGTCTGTGTTTTCACTGCATGGCATCTTCATCATAGAGACAAGGCAATCATGAGGATCTTAGAAAGTTAAAGCTACAAAGGACTTTAGAAATCGTCTAGGATAGTGGCTTTTATTTGTTTGTTTGTTTCTTTGTTTAGAGAAAGGATCTCATTCTGCCACCTAAGCTAGAGTGCAGTGGCATGATCACAGCTCACTGCAGCCTCCACATCCTGGGCTCAAGCAATCCTCCCGTCTCAGCCTCCCGAGTAGTTGGGACTATAGGGCACACACCAGCACTCCTGGGTAATTTTTTTGTAGGGATGTGGTTTCACCATTTTGCTCAGGCTAGTCTTGAACTTTGGGCTCAAGTGATCTGCCCACCTCGGCCTCTCAACGTGCTGAGATTACAGGCTTGAGCCACTGTGCCTGGCCAACCAAGAGTAGCTTTAAAATTTTTTTGTGTGCGTGTTTACATTAGAATACTTTTTTCTGTAGATAAGAGGAACATCAGTATATAAAGCAGATAAAAGAGGAGCTTCCACTCATAAGTGGGAGTTGAATAATGAGAACACATGGACACAGAGAGGGGAACATCACACTCCAGGGCCTGTTGTGGGATGGGGGATGGGTGAGGGAAGGGAACTTAGAGGATGGATCAATAGGTGCAGAAACCACCATGGCATATGTATACCTATGTAACAAACCTGCACACTCTGCATACATATCCCGTTTTATTTTTTTAGAAGAAAAAAGGAAAAAATAAAGTTATAATTAAGCATTAAAGAATAAAAGGAGCTTCCTTGCTTGAAATGAATGGTGCACTTTCACCATCATGCCTTGCCCTCTTTGCACACTCTGAACTTGCCTTTACACACCTGCCCACAACATGATGTGTAGTTTTAGTTTTGGATTGAAATTAGTTTTGTTCATTATGGATTAGTACTTACTTAAACCGAATGATAAACTTTAGTGCTTTCTTCACTCAATTACTATTTTCTTGTTTGTTTGTTCATTTGGTTTTGTTTTTTGAGATGGAGTTTCACTCTTGTCACCCAGGCTGGAGTGCAGTGGCACAATCTCAGCTCACTGCAACCTCTGCCTCCAGGGTTCAAGTGATTCTCCTGCCTTGGCCTCCCAAGTAGCTGGAGTTACAGGCACCCACCACCATGCCTGGCTAATTTTTGTATTTTTAGTAGAAATGGGGTTTCACCATGTTGGCCAGGCTGATCTCGAACTCCTGACCTCAGGTGATCCAACCGCCTCAGCCTCCCAATTACTATTATTTACTTTTTGTATCTTACATTTTTAATTCTGTGTGTGTGCATGTGTGCGTGTATGTGTGAGGTAAATCATTCTCGATGAATTCACTGAGAGAGTCTGCCGTAAACTTACCGAATTATCACATAATGTAACAAATGCCATAGACAGGCTGGTTTAAACAACAGAAACTTATTTTCACACAATTCCAGAGTCTGGAAGTTCAGGACCAAGGTGTTGGCAGGGTTGGTTTCTTCTGAATGTAGAAGGCTGTTTTCTCCCTGTATCTGCACGTGGTCTGCCTTGTGTATCTGTGTCCTAATTTCCTCTTCTTAGAAGGACACCAGTCATATTGGATTAGGACCCACCCATATGATTTCATTTTAACTTAATTACCTCTTTAAGAACCCTACCTCCAAATACAGTCCCGTTCTGAGCTACAGGGAGTTAGGACTTCAACATATGAATTTTGGAGGGACACAATTCCGCCCCTCATAGTCTTCATTTTGCTTTCACTCGAATGCTAGTTTGGTTAAATTTGGGAATCTCTATTCAAAATAATTTTCAGTCAGACCTTTGAAAAAATTCTTCAATTATTTTTAGTAACGTACATGACAGTTCTGGTGCCAGTCATATTCATGTTCCTTTATTGACTTGTTTCCTATAGAAACTTTTAGGATCGTCTCTTGAATTTTATGACAATTTTCTGTGTTAGAGCCTTTTAAATTTTATTTTGCTTGAAATTTAGTGGATGAGTTCAACTTGAAAACTCACTTTTCTTAGCTTTAGGAAATTTCCTTTTATTATTTCTCTCATTAATCCCTCCCTCTATTTAATCTGTTTCCTCTTGCTGAAACTCCCATTAGAAGTTAGAATTTCTTTGTCCTTTTATGTTTATTCAAGGAGAATGCCTTAGTTCAATCTTACATGGAACTAATTTGCATTTCCTCTTCTTACAAGGACACCAGTCATATTGGATTAGGCCCGACCCATATGGTTTCATTTTAACTTAATTACCTCCTAAAGAACCCTACCTCCAAATACAGTCCCGTTTTGAGCTACTCAGCTCATCTACTGATTTTAAAATAATTACATTTATAATTTTTAAGATAGCTAATTTTTTCATGTAGCCCATCTTTGCTTTATAAATGACATATCATCTTGTATCTCTCTGAGGATATTCATTATACTAACTTGGAGGAAGTCTTCTTTGTTTGCTCTACTCTACCAATTCTGTTTTCTTGGATATTTGTTTGTTTTTGTGTTGAGTTTGGTGTTTTGCCTTCTTAGTGCTGGTTTTTCAACTATATTTGGGATTTTTGGTTGTATGTTTACCATGTCATTTGGGAATTTCTGTTTTCCTTTTGGTGGATACTACCTCTGATTAAAGGAGCTTTCCCGCAGGGACTGTGGGGCAGGGATGGAGCCTGCTACCAGCTGTGTGCAGTGGCGGTGTGTCTGCTGTGTGGGCTCTTCCACTCCCTGTCGAGGTCACTGGTTCTATGGGAAGTTCCCTGGAATTTCTGGCCCCTTAGTCTGGAGCCACACTGGAAAGTGAGGAAGGCTCCTAGTCCTGGACCCATCTTCTTATCCATCAACCTTGTGATAGCCCAGGGTGCCTCCCACTCTGCACATCCTCTGATTCCAAGTTTGGGATGTCCCAGGACAGCTCCTGCCTTGCCACACGCTGCTACACTGCCTGTGGCTAGGCCTTCTCGCTGTTAATTCACAGCTTTCTGCTTTCTCTCTGGAATTCTTCGAAGTTCCTCACTTGTTAATGGACACTTCTTTTCATGGTGTTGTTTTCAGTCTTCTCTCTAATTTATTTTCTTTTAAATCACTTTCTGGAGTTCTAGGGTCTGTTGGCATTCTCCAGCACTGTGCTGTCCAACACAGTAGCCATAACCGCATGTGGCTATTTAAGTTGAAATTATTTAAGATAAGTAGAGTGTAAAAGTCAGTTTCTCAGTCACAGAAGCCACATTCCAAGTGCTTAACAGCCACATGTGACTAGTGCCTCCACAGTGAACGGCATAGCTATAGAATCCTTCCATCGCTTGCAGAAAGGCCTCTTGGACAGCACTGCTCTAGATCTTCTGCATCTGAAAAGTGAAGAAATTCCTAAATCCCTTTTGAGATGCTATGAGGATTAGATGACAGTAAGCCTGTGTTGGGCACACAGCAGGGTGCTCAATCAGTACCAGCTGAACGTCCACTCAATGGTAAATGAATTTGTGGTGCTGGAACTGGACCCCGCTGTTTCTGCCTCATTGTTCCCAGAGTTACCATAAACAAGTGAACCACTGAGAAACAGAGGGCATGAAGGAGACCCGGCAAAAGCGTGAAGCAGGACAATGAGGGTGACCTGAAAACACATGCCTTAAAACACTACCTTTATACCCCAAATCAGAAAAAGAGAGCTCAATTAGAAACAGTGATTTATTTAATCATCACAAAAACTTTGTCAGGAAGGCATTATTATTCTTCCCATGGTATGAATGAAGAATGAAATAAATGCAGTCCACGAAAAATGAACTAAATCTCTCACGCCACATAGTTAGGTCAACTGGAAGTTCATGGCTATGTTAGGACTAGAATCCACTGCTTCCTCATTCGTATTCCCTAAGATAACTAAAAATTAGTAAGTCATGGGGAAACACACATCACAAAGGTGACGAGGAAATACAAACCCAGATCTAACCCAAAACACTTCCACAATGTGGTTCCAAAATTTGTTTGATCGTGGTCCCCTCATAAAAAATTTTTGAGCAATATACACATGCACAAACACACACACGTTTCTATAAAGTATATTCACAATGATGCACTAAAAAGATAAAAAATAGAATATGAGTCTTAATCTTCTGGCTCATACTCTAGCATTATTTCACATGTTTCCTAGGGGGCTCCCCACCTCCTACTCTCAGAACCACTGATCTAAACCATGCCACATAAAAGAGGGAACATTTTGTAAAAGGGACTTGCAGGCTTGGGAATCTCAGCTTCCATCTGCTCATCTAAACCACTCTGAAAAGAAACGTAATTGGACCATAATGTATTCAATGTCAGCCACATTCTTAGAGTAACTAGGACTTTTCACTATTTCTATGCACCAGTGGTCTGATATTTGTCATTGGCTCTTATTTCAAAAAGAGAATTAACTCTAACCTACCATTCAGAGGTTGCTCCTGACCACGCGTTCCTTCTGTGAAAGGCATGGAAATGGGCAAAGCAGCATATAAGTGCATCAAGATGGTTCTTTTATTCCAAGAAATAAAAACATGTCATGTTTACTGAAATGAAGTGAGACTTGATGAAACAAATGGCTCTTTTATTTACATCATCCAGATTTTTAAAAACTGGCCTCCTTGTTTTCATGGCCATTCACTGCTTGCTGTGATAATAGTGTTTTCAGCTTAAAAGCACTATGATGTGTTTGATTCTCTCTTGGGTGCAATTTCTCTCCTCTCTGGCCCTTTATCTCTGTTTCTGCCTCTCTCCCAATCAAAGGGAAGATACAGGTGTTATTATCCCCTTTTTATAGATGAAGAACTTTGTTTGAGAAGTTAGGTTACACAGCTAGTATATGGTAAAGTCAAACTTTGAACCCAGATTCTCTGTTCCAGAGTCAATGCTCTGATGGAAATTTTAACTAGTGGAATTGCTCTAGTCAGAATTTGATCTAGTTGGCATTATGTAGATGGGAGAGAGAACACGGTGGGGCTGAGCACCTGCAGAGCCAAAGTACCAGCTCAACTTTATCTTGCACTGAGAGATTAGCAGGGTTTTACAGAAACAGTATGACAGATTCAGAAGAGGACGTGCCTACGTTTGCTATTCAGCTGTTACAAAGCCTTTAGGAGAAGCCTGGAGCAACACAAGTCCCTGAAGTGGGTATCACAGGGCCAGCAAATCGACATATGTAAATCAAATTGCAGATGTTCGGAGTGGATCAGTGGGATCGTCTTAGGCGGTGTTTCCATGGGCTGTGTAGTCTTTATGACTCTTCACCTGTGTCAACAACAGGCACTTCAATGTCTTTTGAATTTAGCCCTTCCTTTGTTCCTCCTCTTCTTATTGCCCCAGTTCAAATGTATTGCCTAGACTTTTTCAGAAGCCCCCTGCCCAGTTTTCCCACTTCCCTTCCATTTGTTACACCACCACCAGAGTCATCTTTCAAAACCTGGATCTGATGATGGTACCCTTCAGCTTGCAGACCTCTGTTAGTGCCCCGTTACTATGAGATCATGTTAAAATTTTTGACATCGTTTTCAAATTTCTTTGTCTTGCTCCAAATTAACTTTCCCACTTCTTCTCCCACCATCCCACTTTCCTTTATCCTATCTACCAGCCTCTTCAGTCTAATCACTGTTCTCCAAAAATAGCCAGTACTTTCATGCCTCTACGCTTTGCTCATGCTCCCTCCTCTGCCTGGAATGTCCTCCGCCTCCTTCACCTCCTCCCTCTGGTGGAATCTTCCTCATCCTTCAATAAACAGCCCAGATGGCCTCTTCAGGGAAAGCCTCCATCCCTAACCTTTCCAGGTAGGATGTGATACTCTGCGCTGGGACCTTAAAACAAGCTCTTGTTATGGGGACCTTTGTCTGGTTGTACGCGTGTCTTTTTGGATCATCAGGTGGTGAAATCCTCTGTAAAAAAGAGAGTGTCTTATTCGCCGCTGGGTCCTCAATGTTAGCACCTAGTAGGCATTTAGAAGTTGAAGTTGAATTTATTCATGTAAATGAATAATTTTGAGAGGTCTTGAAAGGGCTAAATTCCTCCTATATCTGAGATAAGGTGCAAGAGATAAAGCACAAATTCAGCAAAAAAAAATTTACTTACTTAAGTCTATAGCCACTCCATCTAAACATAAAGATTGGATGCATTTTTATAATAGCTGGGAGCCTTTTTTTTTTGGCTTTCCCAGTAAGTTTGTGCTGTGTCTATATTGTAATAACACTGGATTAGAATGAACAGTTACGGGTTTCTAGTCTTAGCTTTACTATTAATTAGCTGTGTGCCCTCTGACAAGTCAGTTCTCCTTTCTAGTTCCTTACTTATAGAATCTTCATATGAGGCAAATGATTTCTAAGGTGCTTTCTAATTCTGTAATTTGATAATTCTTATTTTCCACTTAGGAAAACTAAGTCTTTACTTCCCTTTGAGCATGATGGACCTTACCCAACACACAGTAAACTTTCTACATTGTCATAAAAACATCTTTGTCCTACTAGGACCCTATTACCCAAAAATGCGGGTGTTAGAAATGATACAAGGTATTTTATGAGTGAGATCTCTTGCTATGGGGAAAACAAACACAAAACAAGGCAGACACAGCTAACAAACAAAAAAACTCCTTATTGCTAAAACATCAGAGCTCTGCTCCTTTGAAGTTGGAAGGCTTCACATCAGGAGAAGAAAAGAACCTCAGAAAGATTAGTTGCTTTTTTGTGTTCACAAAGATGAAGGAGAGAATAAAGTGGTCAAGCCCTCCTGAAAGATGTTTCGGAGCAAAAGGAGATGCTTGCATGTCGAGTTTAAAACTCGGGTCCTCGGGGAAGGCATTCTACAAAGTGACACAGGTCCAAAGAGAATCAGAATCTTCAAGGTGGTGTCCCTTACTGGATGCTGTGACAATTACCCTTTATATAAGAAGAAATCTGAGAGTCCCCCAATATTCTGAAGTGCTGTATTCCAATTTCTTAAAGATAGTCTTGGTAGGGTGTGGTGTCTCACGCCTGTAATTCCAGCACTTTGGGAGGCCGAGGCGAGTGGATCACCTGAGGTGGGGAGTTTGAGACCAGCCTGACCAACATGGAGAAACCCAGTCTTTAGTAAAAATACAAAATTAGCTGGGTGTGGTGGCGCATGCCTGTAATCCTATCTACTCAGGAGGCTGAGGCAGGAGAATCTCTTGAACCCAGGAGGTGGAGGCTGCAGTGAGCAGAGATCATGCCATTGCACTCCAGCCTGGGTGACAAGAGTGAAACTCGGTCTCAAAAAACGAAACAAAACAAAAACAAAAAGTTGGTCTTTATATTTTAGAGCAATTTTAGGTTCACAGCAAAATTGAGTGGAAGATACAGAGTTTCCATATCTCCCCTGCCCCCACACATGCATCTCCTCCCCCACTATCAACACCCTGTGCCAGAGTGGTACATTTGTTGCAATCAGTGAGCCTACAATGTTACATCATTATCTCCCAAAGTCTATAGTTGACATTAGAGTTCACTCCTGTGGTTGTTCATTCTGTGGGCTTGGACAAATGTATAATGAGATGTATCGACCATTATATTATCACACAGAATAATTTCACTGCCTTAAAAATCCTTTATGCTCCATCTATTCATCTCTTCTTCTCCGCTAGCCTCTGTCAACTACTGATCTTTTTACAGTCTCCATAGTTTTGCCTTTTCCAGAGTATCATGTAGTTGACACCACATAGGATTGTAGCCTTTTCAGATTGGCTTCTTTCACTTACCAATGTGCATTTAAGGTTCTTCCCTGGCTTTTCATGGCTTGAGAATGCATTTCCTTTTAGCATTGAGTAATATTGCCCTGCCTGGATGTGCCACAGTTTATTTATCTATTCCACTACTGATGGCCATCTTGGTTGCTTTCAAGTTTTGACAATTATGAATAAACTGCCATAAACGTTTGTGTGCAGATGTTCATGAGGACATAGTTCTTGTCAGACAATACTCATTTGGGTAAATACCAAAGGGTTTGATTCCTGGATTATATGATAAAAGTACATTTAGTTTTGTAAGAAACTGCCAAACTGTCTTCCAACGTGCCTGTACCATTTTGCATTTCCATCAGCAATAAATGAAAGCCCTTGTTGCTCCGCATCCTCACGAGCGTTTGGTGTTGTCAGTGTTTTGAATTTTGGCCATTCTAATACATGTGTAGTGGTATCTCATTGTTGTTCTAATTTGCAGTTTCCTAATCACATATGATATTGAGCATCTTTTCATTTTCTTATTTGCTCCCTGTATATGTTTGGTGAGGTGTCTGTTTAGGTCTTTTGACCATTTTTTAAATTGGGTTGTTCATTTTCTTATTCTTCAGTTTTGAGAGTTCTTTTTACATTTTGGATAACAGTCCTTTATCAGATGTGCCTTTTGCATATTTTCATATTTTCTTCCAGTCTGTTGCTTGTCTTCCCATTCTCTTGACAGCATCTCTTGCAGGTTTTCTTGCAGAACACTGTAAAAATGTTCTTCCTCTTTAAAATATACCTTTTCAAGCTAAACTCTACTTTTAAATTGCTTTAGCAGAAATATTAACTATCCAGAAATGTCTTTCCAGTCCACAGAGATAGGATTTGTTTTATTTGCATTTCCTGAACTTATGAAGTAGTAGAAATAGAAGTTAGAAAAATCACCTGTGTTCAAATTTGAGTTATAATTTTGAATGTGCATTTCAAATATTCATTGAGGGAATGTCTTGAGGTGGCAGACCTCAACCCTGTTTCCTAAATTTTGTTATATTTGATGCCATAGGTTAAGGGACTTCAACTAATATCCCATAAACCCATAGGAGATGACATTTATTTCTTACTGAACGTACTTACTGTTATGGCAACATTTGCCTGCTGGAATGTAGACTAAGTAGATGGTGAGATGCTTAGTCTGAGGAACTAAGCGTGTGTGTGTGAGTGAGGAACACTTTCCTGAGAAGATTAGCTGGAACCTAAGAAAGGTTTCTTGTCTCCTAGAAGATGGGAGGATTTTGCCTCATGAGTATTTGTGAGAAAGTGGTTAAGGCAATAAGGAGCTCTGGTCAAAGGATGACATGGTACTGGAAAGGGGCCAAGTATATAGTATGGCAACTGTGGATCTTTTTATAGACGTGGACCCACTGAGATATGGTGCTGGAAGCTGTGTTATAGTTATTGTTGACTTGTTTGGTGATGTTTCTGTATGAATTTCTTCTAGTGAGTTGTCCCCAAATGCTAGAATTTGAAAGTGCAGTAAGAAGTTCCAGAAGCTATAGGGCCAGTACATATAGACCACAAAACTTGATGACCATCAGGCCCTATAATATTTTCAGTCTGTAAAAGAAAGATTGCATTATGCATACTCTCCTAGACCTGTGAAGGCAGAAATCATGAAATAAGGTTCATTACAAAAATTTTCCTAGCATAGGCTAGGAAAATCAAGTATCATGTTCTATTATGGCAATTGGAAGAAATATTGAAAATGAAGATCATGTTCCAGGGATTGATAATCTTAAATACATGTCTGTGAGAAATAGTCCAAAGGACCAGGCACATTTATTCAAAGATGAATTGGTGATGGTAGGAATATGAAAACTTTTAGCAAACTTTCAAATATCTGACGAGCTGTCATATATATTAGGAGGGAAGAAATTTGTTCCAAGAAAGGGAGAAACTAGGACCAATAGACGTTGCAGATAGCTAGACCCACATTGTTTCAATGTAAAAGAAAATTAGTGTCTGAGAAGGTAGTGCATCCTTTTTCACTTTACAGCAATTGGAAAATGAAATAATGTTTACAGTCCATGGTGAAAAAGAGTAGCACAATGGTTCCCACCTGCCTAAGGGCTGAGATGATTAATATCTTGCCAACCTGTAACCCATTCCCAGCACAGTGATTGGGAAGCTCTGCATTGATGGGATTGCTGGTCTCTGAACATAGTAAATTCCCCACCTTAGGAACCCTTCAAGGAGAGTCTGGAAACAACCTGGATGGGGGTGTTGTAATGGCAATTTTAAAATGCTTTTAAATCTATGTACTTTTTATTATAGTTTCGTAAGTTCAGGCAAATGCACAGATTCACATAATCACCACCATAATCAACACACAGAACAGTTCTACCACCACCCCAAAGTTATTTTGAGCTACCCTTTTGTAGTCACACCTATTCCCATTCCTAAGCTCTTGCATTCTACAAAGTGACACTATCTACTCTCTATCCCTATAGTTTTGCCTTTTCCAGAAGGCCACATAAGTGAAATCACACAGTATCTAGCCTTTTGAATAAGGTTCCTTTCACTTAGCTTAGTGCATTTGAAATTCATCCGCACAGTTGACTCATCCGTGGTTTGTTTCTTTTTATTGCTGAGTGGTATTCAATTGTATGGTTGCGCCACCACGCCCATTCACTCACCAGCTGAGGAATACTCGGGGGACTTCTGGCTTCTAGCCCAACATTTTAGATTAGATCACTTTAGGCCAGGTGTAGTGGCTCACGCCTGCAATCCCAGCACTTTGGGAGGCCGAGGCGGGCAGATCACGAGATCAGGAAATCGAGACCATACTGGCTAACACAGTGAAACCCCCTCTGTACTTTAAAAAAAAAAAAAAAAAAAAAAGGCTGAGTGTGGTGGCTGGCTACTTGGGAGGCCAAAGCAGGAGAATGGCACAAACCTGGGAGGTGGAGCTTGCAGTGAGCTGAGATCCTGCCACTGCACTCCAGTGTGGGCGAGAGAGCGAGATTCTGTCTCAAAAAAAAAAAAATAGTCACTTTATCCTAACAAGTAAAACACTGAACAAACTGAAAACTAACAGTTCTTCTTAGCTCCATGAAATAATTGAAATCACAGGACAAACTGCTCTACCTGATTTGGGCAGACAGTAGGTCAAATAACCCACAATTGATTGGAGCAGAAATTTCAGTGGGAGCCAGTGTTGAGTTAATTTAACCAGTACTTTAGAGCTGGCTTTAAACAAAAAATTACAAAAACATGCCAATAAGCAAAAAACAGAATTTGAAGAGACAGAGCAAGCATCATCAGTACCAGACTCAGATATGACAGGATGTTTGAATTATTAGAACAGGAATTTTAAACAATTATGATTAATATATTAAGGAGTCTAGTAGAAAAAGTAGATACTATGCAGGAACAGATAGGTCATGTAAGCAGAGAGATGAAAATATTAAGAAAGAATATAAAATAAATGTTAGAAATCAACTTTGTAATGAAAACGAAGAAGGACTTTGATGGGCTTATCAGCCAACTGGACATAGCTGATGAAAGGATCAGTGAGCTTGAGGCTATGTCAATAGAAACTTCCCGAATTGAAAAGCAAAGGAAAAAAAGACTTATGATAAGTGGACCATAATATCCAAGAACTATGAGAAAATTAGAAAAGATTTTAAAACATACAATGAGAATACCAGAGGAGGAGAGAAAAAGAAACAGAAGAAATACTTGAAGGAATAAAGACTGAAAAGTTCCCAAAATTAATGTCAGACACCAAACTACAAATACAGGAAGCTCATAGAACACCATGCAGTATAAAGGGCTATTATTCGGTTTGTTTCCAGTTTGGGGGCAATTATGAATAAATATGCTACAAATATTAATACACAGCATTGTTTTTTTATAAACAAAACTCTTCATTTTTGAAGGTAAATATCTGAGTGGAATTTCTGGGTCATATGTTAAATCTATGGGCAAGTTCATAAGAAACTCCCAAATCAGGTGTCAAAGTGCCTGTGGGTTCCCACCAACCACATCCAGTTGCTTTGCATCTTCACCGGCATTTACTGTGATCAGTCTCATTTTGCTGTTTCTTAAGTTTTAGCCACTTTAACAGATGTGTAGTGGTATTTCAGTGTGACATTAATTTGTACTTCTCTAATAAATAATGATGTTGAGCAGTTTTTTAATGTGCTTTTTTGCTAACCATACATCTTCTTCAGTAAAGTGACTGTTCAAATCTTTTATCCATCTAAAAAATTGGATTGTTTTCTTATTGTGGAGTTTTGAGAGTTTGTTATATGTTCTGGAAACAAGTCAAAGGTGCTGTTAAAATCATCTGGAGAATGTTGACTTTTGTTTATTTTGGTAGGCAACCAGGCTGGTTAGGTTCGTACCACAAGTTGTGTCTCGCCTTCTGAGGGCGGTGGTTCCAATGTCAAAGCCAAGAGGTAAAGAAGGAAAGAAAAACCCATTAAACTCACTGGCATACATGCTATTCTTCTCTCAGGTAATAGTGTTTGTATTCTGCCCAGAGGTTTTAGTTATAATCAGTGGAGGAGATAGGCTGTAATGGGCTTACTTTGTCTTGTCCAGCACTAGTTCTGTAATGACAATTTATATACTGGATAGCAATTCTCCCAGATCATTAGTCATCAAACCTGGCAACAAACCAGAATTACCAGAGACACTTTGCTTGCTTATTTACATATTTATTTTTCAGACAGGGTCTTAGTCTGTCACCCAGGCTGGAGTGCCATGGTGTAATCATGGCTCGCTGTTTCCTCTACCCACTGGACTTAAGTGATCTTCCCACCTCAGCCTTCTGAGTAGTTGTGATTACAGGCATGCACCAGCATGCCCAGGTAATTTTAAAAATTTTTTTTGTAGAAATGGGGTCTCACTATGTTGCCCAGGCTGGTCTCAAATTCCTGGGCTCAAGTGATCCTCCTGCCTTGGACACACAAAATGCTGATATTATAGGCATGAGCCACCATGACTGGCTTCCTGGGAAGCATGAAATAATATAGATTTAAGGGTTCCACCCTAGACCAATCTCCATTAGAAGCCCAATCATCTGTCAAAGATGCTTTCTGGTGTTTCTAATACAGTCAACCTGGGACTGATTTGGGGGCCCAAAGTTAGGGTTAAGCTTGGAAGTTTGTGAACTCCTGGATAGGACAATCTCCAAGGCCCTTTCCAGCCCTGAGATCCTCAGGCTCTATATTATTCAGAATATCCCATTCACAAAGATGCTTGTTAATGAGGTGCCATTCTATTCATTTCCCTCAAAATTTCAACTGAAACTGTAGATCACATAGGTCATCTTGACAAAAGTCCCAGAGAAGATTAAAAATATGTAACTGATAGCGGCCGGGCGCGGTGGCTCACGCCTGCAATCCCAGCACTTTGGGAGGCTGAGGCGGGCGGATCACGAGGTCAGGAGATCGAGACCATCCTGGTTAACACAGTGAAACCCCGTCTCTACTAAAAATACAAAAATTAGCTGGGCATGGTGGCGGGCACCTGTAGTCCCAGCTACTCGGGAGGCTGAGGCAGGAGAATGGTGTGAACCCAGGAGGCGGAGTTTGCGGTGAGCCGAGATTGCACCACTGCACTCCAGAATGGGTGACAGAGCGAGACTCCGTCTCAAAACCAAACAAAACAAAACAAAAACATGTAACTGATAGCAAGGTCAAGGTATTAAAACCGACAGGAGAACGGATAGACTCCCCAGTCTGTAAGATTAGTTTCATTGAAATAACAGCTTCTTGCAATAATAGCAGCAATAAAATTTAAATCTGCTTTATATAGTGTTTGCCAAGAGGAATATCATGTGTGCTCAAGTCCAAAGATTAGTGGTTTCATTAAGAGCCTCCTTTCCTCCTTAGGATCAGTTCTTTCCCATACATTTCACAAAATTCTTTTGGTTGAGTGCAGGTTCTGCTTATGTGCTAGGAATCACCAGAGAGTTTGAATTTGCTTTTCGTAAAAATTTATTTCTAAGGACCTCAGAAATCATCTCCTTGGGCTTACTTCTGTAAGGATGGAAGAGGAAACCAGCCCTGACAGGTTAAGTGCCTTATTAGGGAGTGCCTTATTAGGTTAAGTGCCTTATTAGGGAGTCTGAACTGGGGCTTGAAGCCAGATTTTGGCTCCTAGGATGTGATGTCCTACTTCTCTGAGTTGAGTCAAGTGAGATGTTGGATGCAGAGCCTCTTCGCATGTTAACAACAGGTCAGATAGCTGCAGTTGGCAGTGGCTGAGCTCCATGCAATGCATTTGTAAAGGGTGCTTTCACCTAAGAATCTTTCAGCTCCTGGATTTGCAACTATGAAAATACTGGCAACTAAAATGACTCAGAACTTGCAAAGTGCCAACTTGCTGGCACATCCTATTCTCTGGGCACTGGGCAGTGGATGGCCCTTGGCTCTCTCTGGAAATTTTTTCACCCCATTTCCTCTCAAAAGTGCCACATGGTATTGTATAGCCAGGGTTTAATCAAGTGAAGCAGAATCTCTATGAGTTATGAAGTAAACAATTTCTTATAGAAATCAGATCTTACACAACTGTAAGAGAAGCTGGGGGAGTAAAGGTTGGAAAGGGCTCGTTGGAGGATTGGAGTCACAGAGGGACTGTAGGGGAGGAGCTGGTGGTAGAGGAATATATGGGGGATTGGTGCCTCTGTGGGTCTGCGTCGAAGCTTCTGGTGACAGGGTTGGAGCTGCTGCTGCTCATCAGCAGGACCCGCCCTCAGGAGGAGGTGGTGAACAAAACCTGGAGGACAGCCAGGCAGCTGGAGTCAGGGGCACTTTTGTGTCTGTCACTGCATCACATTGCCCTGGCGTTCTGAGAGGAATGGTGGTTGTTTCCTTTCTCTCTTCAACATGGTGTGCAAACTCCTCTCTGGGGCTCAAAATCGCAACCGTAACATGAAGGGGTTTTTGTGAAACGTTGTTCAGGCTTAAGAAACTTGATACAGAATAAATCACGTCAAGTATAGAGCCTGAAATAGCAACAGCGGTCATGCCTTGGGACTAATGCCATGGAAGCGCTGTTCTCATTTGCCATGAACAATCTGGAATCAGCCTGCTTCACCACAGTCTGAACACGCATGACGGCGCCAGGCGGCCCGAGCTCTGGAGCGCGGGCCTCAGCTCCAGCCACAGCTGCATGCACACTCTGGCGCTGCACAGGGTCTGTCCCTCAAGCTTTCTGATATTAACTTCCGCAAAATTGGGCCAATAAAAACTATCTCGCAATATTCTTTGGAAGTAGATATAATAGTAGATGCTCAATAAAAATTATTCCTTTTCTCTCCCAAGTGCCACTTGTTCTCCCGGGTCATCTAGGACCTGTCCTGTTAACCTCTCCAGGTAGAAATGATCAAACTCAAACTTGTTCAACCCGCCTTGTTTTGCTGTTGTTCTGTTTTGTTTTGCTTTGTTTTGTTTTATGCTTTTAGCAGCCTGAAGCTATGCTTTTTTAGTTTCTGTCTCTAGTGATAAGCAGAAAAGAGGGATGAGAAGGGGGCTTTACTGGTTCAACTAGAAATAGAAACTAAGAACCCATGAGTGTATTCTTCCCCTTAGACACTGCTGGAAGTGTTGAATTTTGATAATGAATGTAGATATGTAATTCATATTTCGCATTCCTGGCATTTCATAGTGGTCCTAGATTGCCAGTATCAACAAGTTCCAGTTTGTGTGGATAGTGTAAAAAACCACTGATCGGCGAGGGAAACATCTGCCATCAATTTATGGCCTTTTCCTGCAGGAGAGGGATGGAGCCCTTCTTAGGCCATTAGACCAAAATCTATTGACTTGGACATGCAAGATCTATTGGTTTAGAAAAGTGAGTTTGGTGACATGAGTTCCCCGGGGATCGTTCAGTTTTCCTGGGTCAGAAGAGATAAATTACCATTCTGTAAAGGTATTTTGCCATATAGGAGGGAAGCAAACATATATATATTCATGAATCTTTACATATAAATACATATCTATATATATTCATATAAAGCAAAAGAGATACTATGTATATTTATAGACATATGTACTTAAAGTAATATAAAAAACATATATACATGTACATGTCTATCTGAGATATAAATAATACTTAGGATAGAGGGGCAAGAAGAGTAGAAGCTGATATCAAATTTAGAGTCACACAACCACAGAGAAAAAATAGAACTTGAAAAGGATAATATTCTGAAGCCATTAATTTGAAGAGGATGTAGACCTATACATTGATTAGCCCCTGAAGGCATTATGGTATCATAGGTGGCTTAAACTGTGTTTGTTGAATTTGAATTTAACAAAGCAACAGTGCTCACGAATTTCTGAAATGTAAAGAAAAGGTTAAATTATAGTCAAAGTACAGTTCTCTAGGAAATGGGGAGTTATATTATCATTTTAGAAAGATTTTAATTCATAGTAACAAATAAAATTATTCTTACTCGGGATGAACTTCTAGAAGATTCACACATAGAGGATACTTTTATTAAACAAAGTAGGATGACATAGGCATTGTTTTGCATAACACAGTGCCGATCATATGGTAAAAACTGGTAAGTATTTGAAAAAGAATTCAGTGTACACAGGGCCTTTTAAAAATGCACTTGATTACTTGACTGCTGGAGGACACTGATAATATATTCCCTACCTACATTTTTCTGCAAAATGTTGACAATCATACCAAGTCCTCATTTAGCCGCTGATTGAATTGAGCTAGTTACTGGCCTGCATTCGCTCAGATGGGATACTAACATGCAAAACTACTTTTTAAAAAGTTGACTAAGAGATTGATACCTTTTTTCAACCTAAAATAATAACACGTTTCCTTTGAGCTTATCTCTTATTTTAAGCCCTCAAGATATGAAAACTACTACTGATAAATACTGTAAAGAATCTGCAGTGAACTCACATTCTTTTATATAATTAGTAGGATTGCTCAGATGGCTTATCTGCTTTAAGTTCTGAAAATCTCTTTATCATTTATCTGCAGGAATACTAATCACTTGCAAAGGACAAGGCTGAGAGAACTTGTTTCAGTCGATTAAAAAAAATTTTTTTTCCATCAAATTCTATTGCTTGAGTTTCCTGGGTTTCTTGTATCTCTTAATTCAACTACTTCCCTTTCTGGTATCTGAAATTGTACTTTAGATCCACTTGCACATAGGTGAGTTACTTGCATTTTCTGGTGAGAAAAGCATTTCTGAAGGCCTTTTCTATTCAGTCTCTGGCTGAATTTTGCCAGGCCCAGGTAACAGGGAACAACTAGTCTGAGAACTAGGAAGCCTTTGCTCTGGGTTTCCTTCTGTGATCTGGTAAGAGCCCTTTGGCTACCAGCCACAGAAATGACTGGCAACATTAAGTAAAAGAAACTCTTGGAAGGATAGCAAAGGCCCACAGACTCAGCGGATGTCTGAAAATCAGGTTTGAAGATGGGCCGGTGCCATGGCCACTTCAGAGGCTGGGAAGCAGGAGCTTCAGCAACAGTTGCAGCAGGAACAGACAGTAAGAACAACACTGCCAGGATGAGATGGAACATCCAACCCCGAGGGACTGGCCCAGGCTGGATGACAAGTCCACTCTTGCTAGACATGGATGGGGTTCCCAATTACAGTCCACTGGGCTCCATCCAACATGGAAAATGTCATTCCTTAGAGGAAATAGGCAGGCAGTTTGGGAAAAGAAACTTCTCCCATTGCATGCTGACCAGATGACTTTGTCTACTACTGTGCTACTACCTAGTATCTTTAAAGTTGCTTCCAGCTTTGAAAACAAATGGAGAGTGCTTCTCCCATTAAAGCCGTTGGAATTACCACGTCCTAGGGATGTTTCCATCTATGAATGCCTATGAAACCAATGAACAATAATAGGACGAACTGGAAGACTTTTGTGAACAATGGGGGTTTATGTGGCTGTAATAGTTACCTATTGCTGTATAACAGTATTACCATAAACTTATATCTTAAAATACATGTTTGTTGTCTCATAGTTTCTGTGTGTCAGGAATCCATGCATGGCTTAGTTTGGGTCCTCTGTAGGGTCTTATAAGGCTGCAATCAAAGTGGAGATGGGAGCTGTGGTCTCATCTGAGGCTTGACTGGGGAAGAGCCACCCTGAGCTCACTCAGGTTGTTTGCAGAATTTGTGGTCATATGCAGGACTGATTTCAGGTTTTTGCTGGTTGTTGGCTGCAGCCTGCCTTTTGCTCAAAGGCTGTCCACAGGTCCTTACCACTTTGGGCCCCCCACTGACATGGCTGCTTTGATTCCTCAAAGCCAGCAAGGGAGAGAGACTACAGCAAGATGGGCATCACAGTCTTATGACATGTGACCACAAAACCACACACACAATCACAAATCCCATCACTTTTAGTGTATCCTATTGGTTAGAAGCAAGTTACAAGTCCCAGGCACACTCAAGGGGAGGGGAGAACACAAGGGTGTGAACACCAGGAGGTGGGGATCAAGGGGTAACCTCACAAACCTGTCAGAGAAGCAGTATTGGGTGGGACAGTGTCCAGAGCTGCCTGGAAATCTAACACCTCCTTTCTTCTTATGCATCAAATTTCTCCGGGAGGGTAATTCTTCACATGGAGAATTGATGAGGGGAACAAAACAAAACCTTGGCTTCCAATCTCTCTAGCTCAGCCACAGAGGAGGGGGAGGCAGATGTAAGAACTTCCTGAGAGACACGGCAGCTGTCTGTCTTGGTGTTTCTCTCATAGTTCTGTGTAAGCAATTAAATCTAGTAGTCTCTACAGAACTATATATTTTGTCTATATCTACCATTTGGCAACTTACCCTTTCTGTTTATTGCATGGAAATGCTTTATTCATGTGTACATACTATCTTTCCCAACTATAAGCACCTTGAAGGCAGGGGCCATTTCTTAAATCAGAGACCATTCACCTGTTCTCTAAGAAGCATAAAAACAAAGGCAAAGGTACTTTGGAGGAAATAGTTCATATGGGTTCTTTAGAGCTGCTAGGCATGTCTCTAGAAGTAAATGGGCAATGGATAATGAGGTCCAATAGACATGAGCTGAGTACTTGCATACACTAGCAGTGTGACTATGGACTTGTTGCTTTAATCCCTGTGAGCCTCAGTTGTAGCTCATAGATATGATACATTTAAAATGTGTAACCCTGTCTACATATAGTAAACATGTAGGATATCGATATTATGATGCGCCTTTAAGACCCTGACCAGGGAAAGCGCTTGTCAATTCTTAAGGTGCAATTCTTCCCATAAGGGGGTCAAAGAGATGTACACTTAACACATTGGAACTTGTTCCTTCTCTTGGAGCTCCTGGGGGTTTGGTACAGTAGTTCTCCAGGTGTGGCGGACATTAGAATCCTTACTCCTGTTTTCACACCCCTGGAGCTGGGCCATCCAAGAAGTGTGTTAAGAGAGCGGGTACAGACCCACCTCTGCATAGAGCAGGAAGCGTGGCACAGATGCTGGTCACATCAGGGCCCCTAGGCACCTTCTTTTCATTTCTAATCTCCCGGAGTGTGGTAGGAAGCACATGGGACTTAGCTGGGTGTCCTTGGCCAAGCAACAGCCTCTCGAAAGCCAATTTTACTTCTGCAAAAGTGGAGCAATCCCAAGGGTCAAAATGGGGGACAGAATGTAGAAACGTTCTATAAACTTTGCATATCTAACGGAACCCAGGATGGATACTCTTTACTGAGAATTTGCCTCTGTGATTAGGTAAATTTTAATTTTCTCCCAACAGTGCCCTAACTGGCCAAATGAAAATACTAACTACATTTTAGAAAAGTTTTAATTTGAACAACTTATGATTAAAAATACATTTTATAAATAATTTTTCCATAGACTTGATTGAGGATTGTTGCAAACTTTACAAAAAGATACACTGCACAACAGATTAAAGAAATTACAAAAAATATAGCTATACCCCTATTTAAAAATATAACATTATACATCACACAGTGTTTTCTTTGTGCAAAATGTTTAAGGGAATGCTGTGTTAGGCATGTCAAACATATTTACTCAGAGGGAAGTAAACTTTAACACAGTTACTTTGCATAATGGTATAGGCACAGCTAAAATAATGGATGTTTCCTCCTAGAAGTTAATATATCTTAGAGTTCAACATTTTAGTTTTATTTTGTAGGATTGAAAGCTAAACTTAGCTTTATACAAATATATGTGTGTGTGTGTATATATATATGTACGAAAACAAGTATCTGATTTCACATTGAGCAAATCCCCAACGTATTTACAGTATTTTCAGAGAACGTGTTCTCCAAATCAGTCTGTGTACATTTCTCTATTAAACAACTCTTTAGAAAATTAAACTAAGCCAACATCTGTTGATTAATGGACATCCTCTGTTGAGACTTCCAGTTTTCGTTGTGGGACAAAGAGAGTTCCTAAGGAGGTTTTCTTAGCACCATCAAAATCCATGCAGGATGAGCTGGTTGGCTTGGTGGGTCCACCTGGGGTACGGAAGAAACTTTCGGCCACTAATTGTGACCCTTTGGGTGTCACAGGAACAGGCTGATTGGAAAGAGAAGAATGGACAAAAGAAGTCAACCACACAGATACCTAATCTTACCAGACTAGGAAGATTGGGCTGGATGGATATATTGCACATTGGGAAACCGGAGTATCTGGAAATTGGCGAGGGAAGCTTTGATGAGTTTTACATTCTCAATTCTTTTTGTTAGGGGAGAGACAAAAATCTCACGATAACCCAATAATACGGATGCCTTGGACACTCTTCCTAGGTTCTGGAAGTAACATAGGCCTTCAGTCTCCTGACTCCCATCCTTTCCCTTTCCAAAGAGGGAAAGCAAAAGCAAGTCTCTTATGACACAGATACTTGGGACTTAATAATTCCAGGAAAAATTAAATTAAGTAGAAAGCCTCTCACCTGTTGTGCCCCTGTCACAGCAACTGATTGTCCATTTGGCTGGCTCTGGCCTGGGACTGGTGAGTCATAGTTGGTGGCCCTTCCTTGCTGAGTGCCTGCATTTTCTGGTACGACATTAACAGCCTCTATTCTTGGAGACACAGGAACGATTCCAGGCCCAGGGCTGGCAGACATCTGCACACTGGGTGAGATGAGTCCCAAGTGCTGCAGGGTGAAGTTTACAATGGCTGAGCTTGGGTTCTGGATGGGAACGGGGTGGCTTGAAGCGAGAGCCGTGCTGTTCCCGACAGGTACGGCTGCCACGGAAGTTGGTGAGACCATTAGCTTCAAAGGTGTTACATGAAAAGAGGGAAAATTAACAGCAGTGAGTTCAGATGATGTCACTGGAATAATACCTGGAAAGAAAAGGGGGAAGATATCTTAAAAGCACAGGCATTTATCCAAGAAGTTGACAAGGCTTAAGTGAACTTGAGAACGGCCCACATCTGGTTAGTGTTTTATGTGCACTCACCTGCAATTGGGGAGCTGTAAATCCTGTGGTTTGGGGAAAGAGCACCTGAGTTTTCTTTACTAGACAAAATGGACTCTGCCCCCAAGGATGAGCACTGGGTGAGAGGGATTAGGTATCCTGATGGGAACAAGGTCTAGAAAACAAGGAGGAAGGGTTTATTTTACACACAAATACAGGAAGAAAAACAGCCACGTGCCTCTTTCAGGACTAATATCCCTGGGTGGTTGCCTCATTGGACCAAAGCCTCCAGTGGTGTGGGCTGCAGGCAGGCTGGTCACCTGGCTCCTAGAGGAGAATCCCCTCCCACCCTTTCCAATGCTTGCCCCGAATAATACAGAACATGTTTCTTAAATGCCACCTGTGGTCTTAGGACACTTCTGGATGCTGGCAGTGACCCTGCTTAGGGGTAAGGATTCATCCAGCACACCGCTCTCACACTGATAACCTAACTCCTGCTACTGGACTCCTTGGTATGATGTAGTAGTAACTGATTGTTCTTGAATTATATAGAATGCTATTTCCCAAAGAGCATTCTGAGGGCCCCTAGGTCCATGGGTTGCAAATAGGCATTACTTGATTCTTGGTCAAATATAATTGGAAAATGCTGAATTAAACAAAGTCAAATCGTGTCTTTATTAGAGGATTTCCAAGAGACTTTAATGGTGGCATGCATTAAAAATCTCCAAGTGGGGCACACAGCAGGTAGCATTTCCCAAACTATATGGCAACAATATTTTCAGTAGGCAATTAAGGAGGACTAGTGTTTTAAGGCAACTTTAAATGACATTGATTTAGAGAAAAGGGGGCTAAACTATGGGCCACGGGGCCAGTTCCCACTCCCTGCCTGTTTTTATAAATAAAGTTTTATTGGAACACAACCATACTTATTCATTTATGTACTGCCTATAGCTGCTTTCCTGCTATAATGGCAGAGTTGAATAGGTGCAACAGAGCCCATATGGCCCTAAAACCCAAAAAATGTCTACTATCTGGCCCTTTAAAGAAAGTTTGCTGGCCCCTGATTTAAAACAGAAATTATGTAAGTAAAGATTTCTTTCTAGTACTGCTGGCTCTAATGATAATAAGCAGTCTTAAAATACGCAAAGTACACCAGAGTTAAAAAAATTACAAATAAGAGAATTGATTAATTCATATTAGAGACGCACATGCCATTGAGCAAAAGCTTTAGACAATAAAGTTATATTACAAATAGAAAAGGCCTAAGGATAGGGTTCCATGTACCTCCCAACATGCCTGTTAGATCACTGTACTTTACCAAACAGAAAAAGATTACATGGGTGGCTGAACTGCATGAAAAGTCTGCTTTAGCCTCACCATAAGTAGGACTGGCAAAAGCTAAAAACTGCTTTTATAAACTAGGGCCCTCCTTTTATCTTCCTTCAGACGTTTCTTCTCTCTATTGTGAAAACAACAGTTTAATCTAGTTGTTAATAGGTCTTTTCCTTGGGAACAAGGGAATTCAGAATCCACAAAGCTAAAAGTATACCACAAGTTTTTAATTTTGTTTCTTAGGTACTTGGTACCACTCAAAATCTCTACTAGTAGGTGCCTTGAAAACTGCGGGAAGAGATAATTTTTAAGGGGCAAATTTAGGTGCTTTACAAAGAGCTGCTCTCTGTTAGCTTTAGTTATATTCTCTCATGGTACAAATTATTCTGATTGCTGGTTTAACTCTTTCAAGTCTTCAGTAAAACCCATAGTAATAGAATAATAATTTAAAAATTTCCAACCAACCACATTCATTATAAAATCTTTTAACCTATAATGCCAATTCCCCTTTTTTTAAAAAAAATTAGAACTATTAAATTGCAGAATGAATCTGACATATTTGAACTTGAACTCTTCTAGCCTACGGTAGCCCTCCCACCCCTTCCTCCTATCATGCCGTCTTCATTCCTATCATTCACTACCTGATATGTTTGTGTTTTTTTTGCATACTTATCTTCTTTCCACCCCTAGAAGTGTAAATTCTCAGTAAAAATTTGTTGAATGAATTAACACATGAATCTCTCATTGTCTTTGTTTTGCTCAGGTCATACTAAAAAGAAATGGTTAAAAGTGGGCTAGGCATGACGGCATACGCCTGTGATCTCAGCACTTTGGGAGGCCAAGGTGGGCGGACTGCTTGAGCTCAGGAGTTTGAGACCAGCCTGAGCAACATGGTGAAAGCCCGTCTCCACACAAAAATAAAAAATTAGCCAGGCATGACAGTACACCTGTAGTCTAAGCCACTTGAAGGATCACTTAGGCCTTGGAGGTCGAGGCTGGAGTGAGCTAAAATCATGCCACTGCACTCCATTCTGGGTGACAGAGTAAGACCCTGTCTCAAAAGAAAAAAGAAATGGTTAAAGTTGCAGACATATAAAAAAGAAGGAGTGTATGGAAAATCTATCCACTGAAAACCCTAATCCTGAATAACTATTGTAAGCAACAGGAGACCATTATTAAATCATACCTGTTGGCCAAAAGAAGTTACGGACCTCCCAGAACATTGAATCAAGCAAAGTCTTGTGATTTCCCCCTTAGCATATACATTAAATACAAAATGATACTATGTAAGATAATAGTTGTTTTGAATGGTTACCATGAAGCCATCCTCAGGGAAGATTTGTCAAACTCTAAGCTTCCTCTTTAATAACAACAGTAACAGATAATACCTTTTAGCTTATACCACGTCTTAAAAGGATCAAACCCTTTTATGTGTATCATCATGGAATAAATTCACTTAACCCCACAAAAACTATAATATGCCCACAGGCAAGTACCCAAAAGCAATTGCCACCAAAGGCAGGTACTGGGTTAGATTTGATCCAGAGCACAGTGCTTTATACTCAGTAGGTGATGAGGAAAAACTGATGGAATAAATTCTTTACAGATGTGGAAAAATAAGACATAGAGAAGTAAAATACCTTGTATTAAGAGCAGGGGCAAAATGAGAGATTAACTTTTACTTGTACATTTAGTGGTATTTATTGGATGATACAGTAATGTCTTTCATACATAATTGTCCTAAGAGAGAAAAATGAGATACTGTATGTAAAAGTGCCTAATATCTGTTGTGTCTGCTATATGTGGGTAGGCATCCAATAAATATTAATTCCCTCCTGAACTAATCTCCACTTAGGAAAAAAAATTTATCTTGCACGTCAAAATCTCCAGAAACCAATACATGAACTATATCTACAATTTGCCAAGATCAGTTTGATTTTTCTATTTACATAAAATAGAAATTATGATTTAAATTTTACGTAGAAAGTAAAAACGGGGAGCAATTTATCTTCTAGGCAACAGATGCCAGTTATATGACATCAAACAAACATTAGGTAATGACTCAGAAAGCAGGAGTTACAGGAACCCTATGCATCCATTCGTTCATTTGGGCTTACGTCTGCTTGTAAATTATTTATGACTTTCGTGACAGGTGTTTGCATTCCAGTGTGTGATGGAGAAATGGACTTAAGGACAACTACCCGTGGTACTTGAAAGAGAGCAAATAATCCCTTCCTCCAAAGGTTAAAAATGTCCCTGCTGTCATCCCAGCCAGGGGATTAGTTGTTGAGGGCCTCATTTGGATTATGGGATGCTAAGGAACAGTTCCTTGTCTTCTGAGAGAATGCTCTTCGGTAAATTTCACAAGTCACCAATCTTCCTGTAATAGACTAGGGAATTCCTAAAGTTTTGTGCAGTTCAAGGCTGTACTTACTGTGGAGACATTTTCAAGTCCTTTTAGTTCCTCTTTAAATTTCTTTTTGGAACCACTGTCCTCAAGCATGCTTGCCCTCTTTGAGCCTCTTTCTCCAGCCAGCTCCCTGGTTTGGCTCTTTGCCCCTTGCCTCTCTGGTGCTGGCAGCAAGCTTCCAGGCCTGGTAGAGGCACTGGCCTTTGAGGTATCATTGGCTGCCTTCTCAGTGGTGGCATCTGTGGAGTCTTTTGTTCCAGCAGCTTTAGAAGAGTGGGTGGTGCAGACTGTGGGGCTCAGGCCTTGGGGTGGCGTCACACTTTGGTGGGCTTGAGCGGGCTGCAGGTAGATGGCATAGGATGGGCCTGAAGGGGCCTGAGGTAGGATCAGGGGCACTGCTGATGACAATGGGCTGGGGATCAGGGGAACCACTCCCAGGGGCTGGATGAGGGATGGTGCTGTCAGCTCCATCTCAGCATTCGCTGGGGGGTCCAGAGGGGCTACTGGTTTGCAGGGTCCAGATCTTGCCAGCTGTACTTTCACTTTCTGTCTGGATTCACTAAAAGACAAGATTTAATACACAACATGATGGATATACATTTTCTCTGAACTGTTCTACAGCTTTAAGCCTCATATTGAAGACATGCTTTTATGGAACATGCAGATAATTTCTGTAATGAGTGAGTATGAGATACAGAAAGATTAGCTCTCCAGTTTTCAAGGCTAGTGCTTCTTCTCACATAAAATAAGTAATCCTAATAATGTAATGTAAAAGTAATTCATCCTGTTATTAAAGAGCATTGCCAACCTACCTTGATTGCTGTTCTAACTGCATTTTACAAATAGCTGCGAGCTGAGCCATTTTACTTGGGAAGGGTGTAGAATTCTGAGAACTCTCAGCTGGTAAGATAGAAAGGAAGAGAGCATCAGTCAAAGCTAAAGAATAAATGTTCACACAGATGAAACCTTACTGAAGTCAGAGGAACAGAAATTTGCATCCCCCCTCAAAGTTGCATAGCAATTAAACAATAAGCCCCACAAATGACTTTTTAAATTTATACATTTGTTAGGCTTCAAGAGGGTTTGGGTATATAGATATTGAAATAATTCTCTGACAACTATCGCAAGGATCAAGTAAGCTAAACAAATTGAGATAAAAGGGAATTTTTCCTAGCAGATCCCTGACATTCCTGAAAACATACCTTTGTTGGTCTTGATAGGGCTACTGGGAGCAGAATTTATCTTTCTCCGATCACTTTCTATACTCTTTACCAATTTGATAAGAGATGGGTGTCGAGTAAAGTTTGGTTTCCCACGTGTGGAAAAGAGATTTTTGGCACAGTTCTCTTTTGAAGACCGTCTCACCTCCAAATCAGAGGGAGTAAAAGCAATGACTGGGCTGGAGCCTGAAACAGAAAACATCTGTGTATTAAAACCTGGATGGCTCAGTTTCCCTTTGGGATATGAAATAAAACAATTTTAGGAATAAAAGTGGCAAGTTACAGAGCACCGACCATGTGCCTATCACTGTTCTAAGGGCTTTACAGAGAAAACCTTGTTTATCTTATTAAATGAATTCTGAGACACAATGTTTCCTATATTAGCATTTCTGAAACTGCACTATATCTTATAACCAGTGGTGTGCTAGAGGGTAGTTATTAGCAATTTTTCTTTCTTAGTGATATAGAAAGAATTGTGCATCTTACAATCTAGTGGAGTCTTAGATCTGATGAAATAAGGGTGATCCTCACAGCTCCATGAGGCAACTGTTCCTCAAGAAATGTAGCCCCGTGTCAGTGATGAGAGCTCTGACCCACAGAGACATTAACCTACTGGCTCAGAGTCTCTCAACTGGGAGCATGTGGGCCTGGGATATGAACCTGATCAGTATGGCCCCAGAACTTTCACTCCAAATTCCTGCACCAAAGGACCTCTCTCTGAGATTATACCAAAATCATAGTAACTCCACTGAGGTGCCATTGTTCTTCCCATTTCACCAATGAGAAAACTAAGCCTCGAAGAAGTAACTTGCCTCAGGCCGCAAAGCCAGAGTGGCAGAGCTTGGAATGGAATCTAAGTTTCCCTCTGTCTCCATGGCCCACGTTCTTGTCATTTGCAATGATTCTGGGCGGGGATCTTTGGTAGAATGCAAAATGTCAGCATCACAGAGTTAAGATGAAGACTAGAAATATCTACTTTGATACCAGAGTGAACTCATTTCATATTCTCAATGGGCACAGGTTCTGTTGTGGTCACTGTGCCGCATAGCAGCAATAGTGTTTTATGCTTTGTGGTGCTTTCAACTTTCCAAATCCTTTCACATACAGATTCTACTTCTTGAACACAGGGAGGGAGGCTGTTATGGATCTTGGTTTGCTGATGGAGCCAGTAGCCAAACTTTCTATATTGCCATTCATCTTGAATCATCTTTTCAATCATATAAATCTTTTCCATGTGGGGCTGTGAGTAGGAAGGGGAAGGGAAAATATCTCCCAATGTGCATTAATTCAAAATAATGAAGTAGGATAAAGAAAATGTGGTACATATACACCATGGAATACTATGCAGCCATAAAAAAGAATGAGATCATGTCCTCTGTGGGACATGGATGGAGCTGGAAGCATCATCCTCAGCAAACTAACATAGGAACAGAAAATCAAACACCACATGTTCTCACTCATAAGTGGGAAGTGAACAACGAGAACACACGGACACAGGGAGGGGAACATCACACACTAGAAACTAAAAATTAAAAACACACACACAAATAATAAAGCAAAGGGTGAAAGAGAAAAATACATACCACTGGTATTTGGACGGATTTCTGGGCCGGTCCACTTAAAAGCTGGTTTTCGGCCTCTTTCCTCTGTAACATGAACTTTCTTGATAAGATCCAGGCTACTCAGAACATTAGCTATATCATACAACCTCCTAATTTTTGCTGGGAAAAAAAGTATATATACCACTTAATGGAATAATGAAAAGATCAAAGAATTTTCCTTCAGAAAGACTTCATGTATATTCTAGGAGCTATCTTAACCATCAATGTCAGACAGAGAAACATCTGCCTCCTTTTAAGTTCTGGTGATACAGCTTTAATTACCATAAAAAAGTTTTAAATATTTAAAAGACTCAGTTACTGCTAGTACTCAATGCTGAAATGACAATAGTATATGTTGACAAAGAAAAAATGACTTGATGAGATCACTCTATCTGAAACTATGTTACAGACTATTTCAAAAATAAAAAGTCACCATTCCTGGGTATCTTCTAATGAGGATTCAGAAGAACTTTATGAACAGAGAAGTAAAAGTATCAGTGACAAATGTCTTGCTTTTCTGCTTGCAATAGTTTATAACAAAATGTATTTATTATCGCAGCATGGAAAATTCTGTACCCCATCAACATGTGTAATTTTTTAATATTGTCTTTATGTAATATGCAAAACATAGATCTGTGAATTTGACAAATCTCACATATCTTAAAGAGTTTTGTTACAAAAAGTCTGTTTTTACTGCCATCCTGATAGTACAAATTACAAATCGAGTCTCCTTCCTAGCCACACCAGAAGGTTCTGACTTCCCTGGGGATTCAGTAACTTACACCTCTGCAGTTCCTGGAATAGTTTTCAAGGCTATGACTAACCAGTGAAACAAAGATGAAAACTATCTGGTGACTCACAAAAGGCAAGTAACCCTTCAGTAATATCAGGACATGTTTTCTGAAATTGCAGATCTCCCAAGCCAAGTGCCGCTCCCCATCCTCTGAGCACTTCTTTCCACACCCTTCCTGCAAAGTCTGGTGTAATGGTGAGGGTGTAGCTCTTTTGTTAGGAATCGAGTCTACAGTCCCTTCCGAATTTTGAGCAGGTAATCTAGCTAAAACCATTCTTTCAAAATGGCAGACTACCTGTGCTGCAGGTCACTTCTGGGGACAAGTTTATGAGTCATTTATAAACCCTCTATATCAGCATCAGTGGAAGAAGACCTGGGGGTCCAGATCCACTTTACAATTTACTCTCATTTAGAGCTTACACAGAACAGATTCTTCCATTGTTTACTTTTAATGAGAACAATGTTACAATATCAAATGAAGCAATGTGTCGAATAAGAGTAGTGATACTTGGCCGGGCATGGTGGCTCACGCCTGTAATTCCAGCACTTTGGGAGGCCGAGGTGGGTGGATCACCAGGTCAAGAGATTGAGACCCTACTGGCCAACATGGTGAAACTCTGTCTCTACTAAAAACATAAAAATTAGCTGGGCATGGTGGTGCGTGCCTGTGGTCCCAGCTACCCTGGAGGCTGTGGCAGGAGAATCGCTGAAACCCAGGAGGTGGAGGTTGCAGTGAGCCGAGGCCACGCCACTGCACTCCAGCATGGCAAAAGAGCGAGACTCCGTCTCAAAAAAAACCAAAAACCAAAAAACAACAAAAAAAGAGTAGTGATACCTATGTATCATAACAAATTAGCTAAATCAATATTATCATGGCTTCTGGGAAGAAGTGAAGATATAAAAACATAATTAGAGAAGATCTGTTTATGCACCTATGTTTCCTAATTTGGAAATGAGTTTACGACTGAGATTTTATTGTTTAAGAATAGGTTCAAAAATCCATGGCAGTCATGACACTTACTTTTAAACTTGCTTTTATCCAAATCTTCCACATGGTCCTCCCCAATTAAAATCTTGGCGGCAACTTCTAGGCTTACTATCTGAGGCGTTGACACCAAAAACAGCATCACAAATTTCTGGCTCATTACCCTTAAAGACTTGTCTTTGCGGCTGTTTACAGAAGCTTTAGAGAAGGATGAGGATTAGAGAATTAAAATTCATAAAGGGACAAGTGACTTCTAAAGTAACAAGGCTAAAAATACCACCACCTGATCATACAGCTGACAACTGCGGCATTTGAACATTAAAGGCAGCTGTAGCTTTAGAGCCGTGTTCTCCACAGGACCTTTTCCTTAGACAGAGGACAAATGCTATGCAGCCTGGGGTTTTCACTACCATCTCTCACCTGCCCGAAATTCCACTCCAGGGAGTTCTACGAAACACACGTCTGGGTGTCCATTTGGGCCAGTGTTTGATTTGATGATATGATCCTCTATACTGTAACTCTTAATAAAGTCAAACTCTTGCTCATATTCTTTCTTTTTGATCATCATAATCTGCTCGGCGTACTTATTCTCCTCCCCGACGCTCTTCAAGGTGCCAAGGGTTTTGTTGAGGTTGTGTCGCCCGTGCCAAGTGTACCTGTTTTTGGCGAGGCGGCTCACCATATGTAAACTCTCTAGGACGTTCACGATATCGTAAATGCGACGACGTTCAACATCTACAAAGAACGTGCAATTGTGTGTTACAGATTTTTGTAACTTGTTTAGAATTGAATAGCGTTTTCTTCCATGGTTTATTAGTCAGTAGGTCCTGGATAATATCACTTTCCTAACTGTACTGTAAGTGCACATACTGAACAAATACTGTGAAGGTGAGAAAGACATGTCTTTGCTTTCCAAGAGTACAAATCATATGAATTAGAAAGGCAACAATTAATGAGGGCCTAAGATATGCTACACAGCTTTAGGAAGTTTTCACCCTAAATTTGTGAAGTAGGTATTATGATCTTCACTTTAAAAAGGATGAGAAAGGCCGGGCGCGGTGACTCACGCCTGTAATCCCAGCACTTTGGGAGGCCCAGGTGAGCGGATCACGAGGTCAGGAGATGGAGACCATCCTGGCTAACACGGTGAAACCCCGTCTCTACTAAAAGTACAAAAAATTAGCCGGGCGTGGTGGCAGGCACCTGTAGTCCCAGCTACTCGGGAGGCTGAGGCAGGAGAATGGCATGAACCCAGGAGACGGCGCTTGCAGTGAGCTGAGATCACGCCACTGCACTCCAGCCTGGGCGAAGGAGCGAGACTCAGTCGAAAAAAAAAAAAAAAAAAGAATGAGAAAACAGAGGCTCTGACCAGCTAAGTAGCTCACCCTCACCCACAAAGAGCTAGCAAGTAGCAAACCAAGTCTTTAAAACTCTACATCTCACACTTTCCAACCCCTTCCAATATCTACAGGTACACACACACCCATCTATAATGATCATACGATAGAAACAAAATGCTGAGATTTCAGAAAAGTACAAAAACCATGATGTAGTTTTTAAAAACTCACATAAAAATAAAATATCCCATTTTGGGTCTAATTTTGCTTACTTTCTAGCTATCATTAACAATGTGATATTAGTAATTCTGTGACTCTCATCTATCTATTTAACTTGGGTTTTCAATATTTTGTAATGTTAGAATTCTCTTCGTTCGAGAAACTTAATTTCAATTTGAATATTTGATGAGATCAGCCTTTCTGGAAAAGTGATCAATAAAACACTATTTTAATAAGGGTGGATCCTACTGACCTCTTGCTATTCCTAGAATCTGCCAGATATGCACTTGCTTTGTACTAGCTGTTCCTTCTGCCTGGAACCCTTCTCCCTGATGTCCTTACAGCTCCCTACCTTGCTTCTTTCAAGACCTTGCTCAGATGTCACCTTCTCAAGGAAGCCTGATCTGACCACTTATGGCAAAGCACCTCCCCAGCACTCCTGATCCCTTGAGCCTGATCTACAATTTATTTTTTCCACTATGCGTGTTACTTTCTAGCATGTATTATCCTTACTTACTTCCTATATCCTTTACTCAGTATCTATTGCCCCACTGGAATATAGGTTCTAAGAGAGAAGAGATTTGCCCTTTTTGTTTATGGATGTATCCCAGGCTCCTACAACACTGCCTGACACATAGTAGTAGGAGATTAATAGATATTTGCTGAATTAACAGGTACATCCTACCCAGCTACCATTAAGCATATATGAAGAGTAGATGAATCTAAATGGCATATTCTTAAAATGTGAAATAAAGTTGATATTTACAAATATGTATTAGAAGGGCAACTTTTCTTCACGGGGTGATTGCTTTGTATTAAAACATGTTATTTTGCACAGCACATCTCTTCACAGGTTTAGATTAAGATACCCATATGACTCCAAAGGCACCCCAAATTTGTCACAGGCCCCCTTTTAGCTCCAAATAGATTCAGGTCTTTGAACAGAAGAGTAAAAAGGGGCAGGAGGAATAACTTGTGCCCAACACAAAACATTCAGAAAACTAGTCCTCAGAATAGTGCTGAAGGTCCAGGAGTGCACAGGTCCTGTTCCCACTCACAGAAGCTGATCCTCAGCGTCAACTAGGAAGATAACCATTCATCAGCTTGATTCTTCAAGAACAGGAAGGCAGAGCAATGAGGCAAAAGTTCACAGTTGTAACTTTGTGAAACAAGTCATAAGACAATATTGCCTTTCTTTAAAGCTTCAGAGAAAACTGCAGGCAGAAGCAACCTCCATTGTGACTTTTTTGCCTCCAAGATTTGCTGAAATTTGCAACTACTTGCCTTCATTCTTAAATTAGAAGAGGGCTTTAGGGATAGAAAATTTCCATGTCGCCTTATTTGTGTCCTTTACAAACACTGGCTAGATGAGCCGGGGTCTGAAGGAGTTAATTCCATAACGCCACTTTAATTATTAATTCTTTCTGTGAGTTCTTTGCATACTTACTAAGTTCCTCTGCCACTTCATCAAGGCAGATGTCATTATTCACAGCAGGGTTGGGATAATTAGGATATCGTGCTAAGAACTTATGACACAATAATCCTAAACTTTTCTCTTTTCGACTTGGCTGGCATTTCTCAAATTCATCTCCAGATAAGTGTTCCTACAAAGGAAAAGGTAAACAATGTCTTATTCTAAAATAAAGTTTGACAGATTTATTAGGGGCATCTGTGCTCGATGACTAACACCAACTTACACACGGTTAGCTTCAACAGCTGCAAACTCTGAGTGGGAGAAAAGGTTGGTGGCGGGGGTTGGGGGGAGTACAAAACACTTGGCAAACCTGAAAGGAAAGCCTGAAACGAAAATAATGCAAGGATTCAGAATTCCCAGTGCTATATTTCTTGGGGTTCAAACCTTTCTGGTGCTCTGAAGGAAGTTAATAACAGACTTCAGGTGGTGATGCTTTAAATTGCTGGCACTTCTCCAATAGCTACAACCCCCCCCAACCCCCCAAAATTTCCCAGTCTCCAACCAGTCGTGAAAACCTACATGTATATAGTCTTTGGCCTCAGGTAATCCACTTCTGTTGCCAAACAACCCCCTTTTCTGATCTCTGTTGCGGATCTCAGGGCTCACAGCACTAATGAGCATTTTCAGGTTGGCTGTCGGTGTCCACGGCTCTCCCTGGGAGCCTTCTTTGGGCTTCGTGGGTGTGGTTAAAGGGCCAAAGTCAGGCTGGATCTCTGTCAACACGATATTTGCGGTGGTGGATTCTTTCAGAGGTGTTTTTATTAGTCCCCTTTTATGTGGCTCACAAAAGAGATTTTCCTGGTTTAAAAAATGTAAATAATTAAATCCGTGGTAAAACAGGATTTATCAGACAGCTTGGATTCCAGAAATTGCATAATGAATAGAATCATGCCAAGGAAAAAATGTCTAATGAGATTGTAGAGTTGAGGAAATTAATAACTGTATTCTAATGGTCATGTGATGTGTATTGTCCATTCCAATAATTACATTTCCCATTTTTAATTTTGCAATAAGGCCTAAATGTTTTCACCTTATGTTTCAACCACTGAAAAAACAACTTTAGTTAGGACTTATAATTGTATTTTGAAATAGTTTTAGATTTAAAGAAGAGTAGCAAAGACAGTATAGAGTTCCCAAATGCTCTTCACTCAGCTTCCCCTAATTGGACTGACAATGTTAAATGATCTCAAACTCCTAGAAATGACTTTTGCTTGCTCATGGTACTGTAATAAGTAAAGGCCTACAGGGCAGAAATTCTTATCCACCTAACATAATGGCTGCATGCAGTGGGTGCTAAATAAAATACCACTGAAGAGTCAGAGAGACAAGGAGACAAGGGTGAGGGATAGCATATGGTCAGATTTATCAGGGAAATCCAGTGTCTAACAGCAGGATTTCTGACCAGAAAAGTCTGCCCTTTGAACACACACTCCCTCACTTTCCAGAGAGAGAACATGGAGCCCAGAAAAGTAAAATTATTAGGTTGGTGCAAAAGTAAATGTGGCTTTTGCTATTGAAAGTAATGGCAAAAACAGCAATTACGTTTGCACCAACATAACAGCTACCTAAGACCACAAAGCTAGATCCTGGCAGAGGCAGGATAGCCACTGAGACAAAAGGGAAAATTAACAGCAGTTCATAAATAAGGCTAAAGGAGACTATGTTCCTTACAGTTTTGGACACCAGGGACTTCACACAGTACTCTCATCTTTATCTATGTTAAAGAAAATGCTTGGAAGAGCAATAAGTAAAATAATAGGCAGACCAAATAACCAAGAACATGGATTAATGGGACTTGCTGTGACATCTTGGGTTTATCAAGCTCTTTTCCGATTGTATGTTCATGGAATCCTGCATTCCTAGCTTGCAGAAGAGAAGACGTAGGCTGAGAGAGGTCACACAGGACTGGAACCTGGATATTCTCACTCCAAGTATGGTGCTCTTCTTACATGGAAGTCAGTGTGGTGGACCCAACAGGAGCTCCTTGCAGTATGTGCGTCTGAGATGTGCTGATCTGAGAATAGGCTTTTTCTTTGCCTCACATTATCAGAAGCAATAGTAATTCTCTTATTTGACTAACATCTAAAACTACTAAGAAATGTGCATGTAAGTTCACTTTTTTTTAACCTATCAGTAGTTGGACACCCCACACAGACAATTCTTTTGTAATTTTACAAAATATTTGCCCCCTAAACAGAGCATTTTGCAGACCCTGTAAATAAGCTGCCAATTTGGTAAAAAATTATCTTCAAAAGAAATTCAGTCTCCAATCATGTCAAACGCCCTTTCTGAATTCCAGTTGTTCAAGAATCCTCAGAAATGTTGTAATGAAACTAACGAATTCTTGAAGAGGGGTAGGTTTGCCCCTTTACAATCTTTCTAGTTTTTAATGATTTGGTAGCTGTCTCCAAGGCATACGTAGAGAAAATATATTTTTAAGAATAATAAAATTTGTCAGTTTCATTACATTTCTGAGGATTCTTGAACAACTGGAATTCAGAAAGGGCATTCGACATGATTGGAGATTGAATTAAGATAATTTTCATTTTTTAAACTATATTAATTAAATTAGTATATATTTTAAACTAGATATTTTTGAAACTATAAGATAAGGTTCATTTTTTCCAGGTTATTACAGAGGCTAACCAAGGATGTGGCATTAATAAGATATATTGGATAGGGAAAAATTATGAAGTTAAATCCGGATGATACTGAATTTAAAATTGCAGTGATGAATACTGAAGTTATAAAGTACCTTTTCGTTCTCCATTCTGTAAATTCCTCATACATTGAGAGTTTAAAAATGAAAAATCTGGAGTTCCTCCCCAAATCCCGATGGTTCAAGTAGTCCAATCAGTTGGACTAAAAGTTTTAATATCCTTAAAGAAAAAAGGGAATAGAAAAAGTTAGAGGAAAACAAGAACCAAAAAATCTGTTGAAAATTCCTTCACGGACAACAGGCTACGGAAACAAAGACTAACGAAAAATGACAAACTATATTTACATTTTATTCTCGACCAGCGATCGCCCCACTGGGCGGAGAACGCCAGCAAATGCCAGTCAATTCCTTCAGCAAACGGATCGGCTGTCCTAAGCCTTCAGGCAACCCACAGAATTTCTAGTGACAGCCCTCTCCCATCTGTAGAAAAGGCGGGCCATTCTCTGGACCCCAGCAAATACTTTAGCAAGCACCCACCTGTTCGCAGATCTGGGCTCCGGACTGAGAGCACAAGCCCAAGTCCCGGCTGAGCGCACGCGACCCCAAGTACAAGTCTGCATCTAGATGCCTGGATTTCTCCCCTTACACACACGTGCACAGGCTCAGCAGTAAAGTCATGGGAGGTTGCTTGACAGGAAAGTTCCAAATTCAGTCCCAAAGCTCCAAGCATACAGCTGGGCATTTAAAGAGAGTCTTATAATTAAGACATTTTTTTTAATTTAAAAAAGGGCTTCCTTAAAGATACAAAGCACTATTTAGTCCCTATTCGGGTGGCCAGTTCACACCACGGCGTTAGACTCCACCTTGGAAGGCGGCATTTGCCCAATAAGGCAAGCAGGTACAGTTCCCTGGCAGCCACTAGCTCCGTGCACTTCCCCTTACTCTCAGCCAAAGGCCCCTCCCTCAGGCCGGGTCTGCCCGCCGCCCGCCAGACAGTTCCCGGACAGCATCATCGTGGTTTCCAGGACAACAGTTTCCGACCAATGAGAGGGCCGGAGGCGGGCCTGCGATTGGCCGACGGCGCCAGGGGCGGGGTCGGACCTTCCGCCTTCGATTTAAAAATTTGGCGCGGAAAGTCGGACCGTGGCCGGCGCCTCCCCTTAGCTGCGCGGGGCCTGAGCGCGGGCAAACCCGCTCCCGGAACCACGGCATCCCCGCCCCTCCCCCTCGCTCGCCCCCGCCCCTCTGCGCG
>NW_012114755.1:2757718-2758028 GCF_000951035.1 Colobus angolensis palliatus
GCCGCCCCTCTGCGTCCCGCTGGCCTGTCAATCCACCTCACGGCGGGAGCCGGCGAGGGCTGAGCCGGGACTCCTCAGCACCGCTGCCCCTCTCAGGCTCGGGAGCCCGCGTACCTGGCAGTCAGTCAGTCTTTACGCAGCGCCGAGGTGGGTGCCGGAGAGAGACGCCAGGACCGGGACAGGCAGGCCGGCTGGCGGGCAGAGGGAGCGTGACCGTCCAGGAGCAGCCAAGCCCCCGATTTGAAATTAACCCGCTCCCGGCGCGAGCAGATCCCGCGGGCGGGGAGGGCCGCTCCCCTCCCCCACGCCC